>NC_064922.1:797756864-798059895 GCF_023897955.1 Schistocerca gregaria | reverse complement strand
TAGGCATCCCACCTCACATTACCCACTTCCCCATGAGAACTGCCCCTACCCTGATAAGTAAGGCTAACGATTTGACATTCCACTTCTATGAAGCCTTCGCCATTCCTCACAATCTCCATTTTGATTACTCCCTCTTCCCCACCATCCTTAAATACACTGATACCTCTGTACTGCCTCTCGCCACCAGTTTCCGGTACTTGGATCAGTTATCCCCTTCCAACATAAACACTCCAATTACCGCATGTCACATCAAATTCGTCCTCCATTTAACAGCAACACAGCTCCTGGTCGTGATGGTGTCACCTATCACCACCTCAGGGAATCCCCCCTGTCCTTCCTGGCTGCCATTTCTACTCTGTACGACATCCTCCTCTACAATGGGTTTTACCCCAACCTGTGGAAGACTTCCAATGTCCTGACATTCCCTAAATCCAAAACTCCCGCCCTCTTCTATCATCCCATCTTCCTCACCTCTGTAAAGTTTTGGGTCCATCCCCTCCCACTGTATTCATCACCATCTTCACCAGCTCCCACTCCTCCTCCATAGCCAGTGTGGCTTCTGGTCCCCTTTCTCAGCTGACGACCAGCTTCTTAACCTTACCAATTTCTCGTCCCTCCAACTTAACTCCCACCACTCTGCTACCTTTGTTTCCCTTGACCTTCAGAACACCCATGACCATGTCTCACATCCCGGACTCCTCTTCAAAATTCAGATCAATGCTCTCCCCATCACTTCCGTCCATCTTGTTGCTTCCTTCGTTTTCCATCATCCCACCTGTGTCACTACCAACAACAACAATTCCTAAACTTTCTATCCCACTGCTGGCATGCCCAAAGGCTCCATTCTCTCTCCTCTAATTTTTCTCCTGCGTACTGCTGATATGTGCAATCCTTCCCTGACTATTCATCTACTCCAATATTTTCATGATACCGCCTTCCTGGCCCTTTATCCTTTCCTCCAACGATCACAATGTACCCTTCAAACTCATCTCGACCAGTTCACTGCCTAGTACAACCAGTGGCTCCTTCCAAGACCCAGGCAATCATCATAGGTTGCACTATCTGCTCCTGACTCCATGAATCTTACCTCACTATTTATGGTCGTCCTGTCCACCACACCCCTACACTGGGCCCGCCGCTGTGGCCGAGCAGTTGTAGCCGCTTCAGTCTGGAACTGCACGACCACTAAGGTTGCAAATTCCAATCCTGTCTTAGGCATGGTTGTGTGTGATGTCCTTAGGTTAGTTAGGTTTAAGTAGTTCTAAGTTTTATGGGACTGATGACCTCCAATTTTAAGATCCATAGTGCTCAGAGCCATTTCAGCCATTTCCTACACTGGAATACCTTGGCCTCACCCTCCACTGTCACCTCACATGGACTCAACATCTCCTTACGATCCAACACAAAGCCTACAATTGACTCCCCATCCTAAAGCTCCTGTCAGACCTGATGTGGGGATTGCATCCTTACACCATCCTTCACACTTACAAATCCTTGATCCACCTCATCCTTTGTTATGCCAGTGTCACTTGGATTTCTGCCCCTCTCAGATTCCATAAAGACCCCCAAACCCTAGAACAACATGCATTCCACCTCACCTTCCAAATCCACATTCTGTCCCCAAGGCCCATCCTCTATGATATAATCCCCCTCTCCCCCACCTTCTTCCTTCCCTCGAACACATCTACACAATGTACATCGGCTGCTGACTCAATCCTCTGCACCCCCTGGTGTCCCCCTTCCCCTCCACATCCAGACAATTTTTCCCTCCTCTCGGGCTGACCATCCCTTGGCAGGTCCCTAGTATCGGTTTTTATTTTTTTATGTGTGCTCCATCACTTGCAGTGGTTTTTTAAGTGTCTCTCACTCTGTATGTTTTTGTACGGTGGCCAACTCTTGCGTCCCACAATCTCTCCATCTGCACACCCCCTAGCCTCCTTTCCCAGTGCTACTTTCAGCATCTACCCCTCCTAGATGATGAGCTTTTCCCTGACAACCTTCCTACCAACTGTAACTCCACCTTCCCACTCCTCCTCCTCCTCAGGGCTTCATCTACCCTCCTCCTCCCTTTCCCTGAGCATTTTCCCTCCCTCCTAAGATCCCCTTTCCCATGTTCACCATCTGTGTCTTTGTCCTCCAACCTGCCTTACCTACCCTCTTCAATTCCCGCCTCGCTCATCTCCTGCCTCTTGGTGAGCTCACTGCCCATTTTTCTCCTTTTCCTAGCACCCCCTCTAGACCCCCGTCCCTAACTGCATCTTCCTCACCCTCTTTTTCCCTCCTCTCAGGCCTACTGTCTCTCAGCAAGTGCTTACCAGCGGTTTTTATTCTTCATATGTGCTCCATCGCTTACAGTGGAGTTTTAGGTGTCTCTCGATTTGTGTGTTTTCGTACTGTAGCCAACGTTTAACTTCTGTATGTGACTTCAGTGTATTTGAAGTGACCCACAATTACAATAAAGAAAATAAAGCGTCCTTTATTGCGCAGTACTTCCCATAACTGACGTCATGGCAATTTTTTTTGTAGTTAATTATCTTTTTTTAAATACATAAATCCTTTATATACAACTGAATACATGATAAAATTAACTATTTCCGCCCGCAGCTTTGGTCATGCGTTAGCGTTCTCGCTTCCCGCGCCCGGGTGACCGGATTCGATTCCCGGCGGGGTCAGGGATTTTCTCTGCCGTGTGATGACTGGGTGTTGTGTGATGTGCTTAGGTTAGTTAGGTTTCAGAAGTTCTAAGTTCTAGGGGACTGATGACCATAGATGTTAAGTCCCATAGTGCTCAGAGCCATAACTATTTCATATATTTTGTGCTGGGTGAAAGCATCATGCAGTTAAGTTTTTAGCAAGTCATATCACACTGCATTACGATTCTTTAATTTGCCTTGCTGTTGCCAGATATCACAGGCCAACACATAACTAATTGCTATCCTGGCCACAAAATAGAGAGTACATAGAGTGAAAACTCAGCTGAAATTATGCCCCCAAGTTTAGTGTTCCTGCGCCAAGTCTCCAATATTAAAACCGAATTAACAGCTGTGTTTCAAGCCATAGGCGAACGGATACATTTGTTATTTTATTAATTATACCTTTTAGCTGCTGAGATTAGCTACAAGTAAACAGTTGTTCGGTGTGACTTCGTAGACTTTCCCGGTGTAATAAGCCTTGACAGTCTCTTCAAGCTTATTGCTGGATCCTAAAATCAACAGGATTCGATATTTCGGCGATCCAACTGTTCGCCATCTTCAGGAGAATGCTTTTTCTGCTAATGAGTCCCGCTGAGAACTGTCGGAACGCCGAAATATCGATTGGAGTCATTTTTAGGATCTGGCAGCCAACGCGAAGAGACTTTCAAGTTGTTCTCTGTACTATGAAAGTTAGAAAACATATTGAGCATTAGTATGAGAAAACACTACACAGGAATGTAATGAGCGAGCCCCACGAAGCGATTTCTAGCAGTACACGAGGAAAATGAATTTTCCGAATTTTCTGGCTGTAAACAGTAAAACGCCATTAAACTGTAAGAAACTACTGTATGTAAATGAAGCAAGGCTACGTCAACTCCCATGGTTAGTTTTTCAGTAGATGTTCTTTGTTTCCTTTAAAAAATTAAAAGCGACTTGTTTCATATTTGTGCGTCTTCTTCATTACTGTGTATATTATCTTTCATTCGAGCCTGAGGAAAATAATTGGTAAGCAATATTTATTTCCTTCGCGTCTAATACTTTCATATCACAACACGATGAAGAAGTCAATACTTTTTGGTTGTGGGTCATACTTAAATTACAGCTATTCTGAAGCACAAAATTTGAAGGGTCTTCAGTGAAAAAAGTGATCACTGCCTATTTTATTTTTAGTTCATTTCTGGTGCGCGTTGCTATATACTAAATGCAGCTAACATGTCGTACTTGTTTGTAAAGTTGGAAGGAAAGGCAATCTCACTCACTTTAGAGAAAATGAAAGTGAAAGTATTAAATTTGAGCGAGCTTCCTGAGCGCGTCACGCCCATGTTGCTTGCGGCTCACTAGGTGACCGAGCGTACCCATCACATATTTCGTCCTAATTTATGGTATGTGTAGAAAATGGCCAGAAACAAAATGGACAGAAGTTGAGCTCCAGATGACAAGACGTATAAAAAATAGCATTTTTGGCGCTGTTCGGGCAATGGATGTGCCATTTATGGCAGCAGAGCTTCTAATCAGTGCATGGCATAGTGGACAGAGCATGGAACAAGAAGTTAATGGTCGCGGGTTCGACTCTGTCTGTGGAAACTAAGGTTTTCAATTTTTATGTTACTTACTCTCTAAAGTAGATATAAATAAAGTATAATATATCATATTTATTAATTCTTGAAAAACAAAGGCACACAAATATTTGGGATTGCATACGATTTTCCAGGAGGCGATTGTAAGCTGTACACGAGAACTTTGTATATAAAATCAGATGCTTTTAATATTCACATTTAATTGCTTTCACTTGCTTGATTCTAAAATCATTCGTGAGCAGTTCGTAGAAGTAAATGCACGTTTCTCAAATTAGTGATCTACATCTACATGACTACTCTGCAATTCACATTTAAGTGCTTGGCAGAGGGTTCATCGAACCACAATCATACTATCTCTCTACTATTCCACTCCCGAACAGCGAGCGGGAAAAACGAACACCTAAACCTTTCTGTTCGAGCTCTGATTTCTCTTATTTTATTTTGATGATCATTCCTACCTATGTAGGTTGGGCTCAACAAAATATTTTCGCATTCGGAAGAGAAAGTTGGTGACTGAAATTTCGTAAAAAGCTCTCGCCGCGACGAAAAACGTCTATGCTGTAATGACTTCCATCCCAACTCGTGTATCATATCTGCCACACTCTCTCCCCTATAACGCGATAATACAAAACGAGCTGCCCTTCTTTGCACCCTCTCGATGTCCTCCGTCAATCCCACCTGGTAAGGATCCCACACCGCGCAGCAATATTCTAACAGAGGACGAACGAGTGTAGTGTAAGCTGTCTCTTTAGTGGACTTGTTGCATCTTCTAAGTGTCCTGCCAATGAAACGCAACCTTTGGCTCGCCTTCCCGACAATATTATCTATGTGGTCCTTCCAACTGAAGTTGTTCGTAATTTTAACACCCAGGTACTTAGTTGAATTGACAGCCTTGAGAATTGTACTATTTATCGAGTAATCGAATTCCAACGGATTTCTTTTGGAACTCATGTGGATCATCTCACACTTTTCGTTATTTAGCGTCAACTGCCACCTGACACACCATACAGCAATCTTTTCTAAATCGCTTTGCAGCTGATACTGGTCTTCGGATGACCTTACTAGACGGTAAATTACAGCATCATCTGCGAACAGTCTAAGAGAACTGCTCAGATTGTCACCCAGGTCATTTATATAGATCAGGAACAGTAGAGGTCCCAGGACGCTTCCCTGGGGAACACCTGATATCACTTCAGTTTTACTCGATGATTTGCCGTCTATTACTACGAACTGCGACCTTCCTGACAGGAAATCACGAATCCAGTCGCACAACTGAGACGATGTTGATGTAGTAGTACTTAATGCTGGAAAAAAATTCTGAAGAACTTCTTCTTATATACCAACACTTACATAGTGAAAAAGCTGTATAGTAGAAAAGTTGAACTCATCTAATATTTAGGACAAACTTGAGCAAATGTTTTTTTTTCAAATCTTATCAATCGACATTTATTAAACGAATATGATTCATAGTACGAAATATGTTACAGCGTCCTTACAGGTCTGGGTCTAATACAAAAATCTGTGTAAATTAAATTTTAAACGGCATATACAAATCAAAGGAGTCTCCCTCAGCCCTGCTTTCTGTATACTCCCTATTCTCTGCCCTGGCATTAGTATTCAGACAGATCGTCCACGCTAAACACAAGAGTTGCAAACTTGCAAAACAAAAACTGTTTCTGACTGCTCGATAATGATAGTAACACATATGTCCATAAACAGTGAATGTAATTTCACCTGGACCAGTTTCTGAGTGAAGATAACTGCATCTAATGAACATTTAAAATCTGGTACGTCGAAAAAGGACAGACACCAGGCACATAAATCTGCACACCTTTCATGCTCCAAACAGTCCAGAAACCAAACATTATTTCTTTTTTTACTAGAGGGCCGACAAGGTGTAATTATTGCTCCTTTTCAAATGATTCAAGGTTTAGAATGCACCGACGGTCCATTCAGTGGTTTAACCTACACATTGTCGATGGCTATAATGAAATACACACATATAAAAAAAATTGCATCACCGTAGCTCCGAGTGTTCCGGAACCTGTACAGAAAAGTGGAATAGAGATCAACATAAACATCATTTCCGCGCTTTTTATTGCTCATGGAAGCCACATGTTGCATGTTCTACCACCATACAGCAAGATATTCAGAGGTGGTTGTGGTCCAGATTGCTGTACACACCAGTACCTCTAAAAACCAGTAGCACCTCATCTTGTATTGATACCTGCCTGTATTCGTCGTGGCATACTATCCCCAATGTACTGTTGGTCCAAATTGTCCTCAACGACTATTCGGCGTGGATCCCTCAGAATGGTTGGTGGGTCAAGTCGTCCATAAATAGCCCTTTGCAATCTATCCCAGGCATGTTCAATAGGGTTCCAGTCTGGAGAACATGCTGGCCACCCAAGTCGAGCGATGTTGTTATCCTGAAGAAAGTCATTCACAAGATGTGCACAATGGGGGCGCGAATTGTCGTAGATGAAGACGAATGCCTTGAAAATATGTCACCGATATCGTTGTTTTATCGGTCGGAGGATGGCATTCACGTATCGTTCAGTCGTTTTGGAGCCTACCATGACCACCAGCGCCGTCGGCCCCACATAATGCCACACCAAAACAGCAGGTAACATCCACCTAGCCGCACTCACTGGAAAGTGTGTCTAAGTCGTTCGGCCTGACCGGGTTGCCTCCAAACATACCACTGGCGATTTTCTGGATGAAGGCATATGCGAAAGTCATCGGCGAAGAAAACGGGATGTCAATCCTGAGCGATCCATTCGGCATCTTGCTGGGCATATCTGTACCGTGCTGCATGCTGTCGTGGTTGCAAAGATGGACCTCGGTAGTGAAGTAGCGCATCATGCAGACTATTGCGCACAGTTTGAGTCGTAACACGATTTCGTATGACTGCACGAAAAGCATTATTCAACATGGTGACGTTGCTGTCAGGGTTCCTCCGACCCATAATCCGTAGTTAGCGGTGATCCACCGCAGTAGTAGCCCTTGGGCGGCCTGAGCGAGGCTTGTCATCGACAATTCCTGTATCTATGTATCTGGATATTTCCCTTGTTGAGAGCCCTTCCTGGCACAAAATAACAATGAGGACGCGATCGAACCGCGGTTTTGACCGTCTGGACTTGGTTGAACTACAGACAAAACGAGCCGCATACCACCTTCCTTGTGGAATGACTGGAACTGATCGACTGTCGGATCCCCTCCATGTAATAGGCGCTGCTCATGAGAGGTTGTTTACATCTAGGGGCGGATTTAGTGACATCTCTGTACAGTCAAAGGGACTGTGGTCTCGCGGTTCTAGCGCTCAGTCCGGAACCGCGCGACTGCTACGGCCGCAGGTTCGAATCCTGCCTCGGGCATGGATGTGTGTGATGTTCTTAGGTCAGTTCTAAGTTATAGGGGACTAATGACGACCGATGTTAAGTCCTATAGTGCTCAGAGACATTTTTGTGATACAATATCCACAGTCAACGTGTATCTTCAGGAGTTATGGAAACCGGGGTGAAGCAAAACATTTTTCATGTGTTTAGTTTACGGGTACGTTAGTGTCCAGTTGTCACAATATTTCGGATAGCGACCTGGTTGCTGTCTACAGGCGCACTAACGAACTGACCGCTTGTGGGCCGGCGCCGGGGCTTTGCCATAGCCCCCCCCCCCCCCTCCGCCCCTACCTATGGACTTGCCGTTATATCCGCAATCCACACCCAACATCTCACCGATTCGCTCCTCCGGCACATGGCTCTGTCCTAGGTTCGCACCAAGCGAAGAAAGCTGGCAGCACCTCTTCTGTTTCTCCGTGTGTCCTAGGACGCCATTTGTTGAGTGGGTATCTCCTTCGTCTTCTTCATCTAACTGTGACTTCTGAGACATTACTTAGGATATCGTCGCTGTGATACTTGGCCAGCAGATCCGATACCACTATGTAGAATTATTCTATAATGACACCACTTAAGACGACTTACACGGAGTGGTTTATGACCATAGATAAATTTGATGAAGACCTATAAATAATTTATCGACATTGTATGAAGGGCTCTGCTGATCAATCGAGATACCGGCTATGTCCTTAGTAAGGCATGTGAATCCGCAATTAATCTGATTAACAAGAGGGAAAAGGTACCCCACAACAAACTGACTTCAAGAATAGGCAGAGGAACAGCAGAATTGTCGCCGCCACAAGTAAAGGCCTAACCAGCCCCAAAGCTGTCGGTTTATGAGTGCACTTGATGACGTAGTCGCTCGCCGAAATACTGTGTCTGCTGTGCACTGACACCTGGTCTTTCACCCGTGAAATATTACGTGCTGTTTCCGTGCTGTTTTCGGGGTGTTTTCGTACCGTGAGTTGTACCCAGTATGAACCAAAATGTTTCTTTCAACATTGTGTAAGGCACCAAATCGTATTCCGAGTGGCATGAGGTATCGAATGTATTGCTTCCACCTACTTACACCCCCCGAGGAGATCACGAATGTAAAATTAGAGAGATTCGAGCGCTCACGGAGGCTTTCTGACAGTCGTTCGTCCCGCTAACAATACGCGACTGGAAAAGGAAACGGAGGTAATGACAGTGGCACGTAAAGTGACCTCCGCCACACACCGTTGGGTGACTTGCGGAGTATAAATGTAGATGTAGATGCTTCATCACCTGAATTTAACGTATAGAAAACGTCTAGATCTATTTGGAACAGAAAATGAGACGTAAAAGTCAACATTTTCGGAATACGATAGCTGCACGGGATCCGACTGTCTGCAACTGAAAGGGACAAGCCTCAAGAAATTTACAGATTATCTTCTGTAGATAATTGAGTCCCTTTTTAAGACCAGAGGTGGAGTTACACGATATTAGCGTGATCCATTTTGTTTATTTCTGGTGTACTAATGGGTAGGTTCAATATCTTCTACACCGCTGACCATTTTCGTGTTTCAAGAGATACGATACATCTGTACCTTGTTCTGAGAAAGTATTTCACATAACTCTTAGCACAACCTTACAGCGTCTCTCGGCAACAACACTGGAGAGAGCTTTCGCCACTTCCTTTCCCGTCACCGCCAGACGTCTGCACCATGCCATTTCTGAGTGCACTGTGCTTCAAGTTACCAGGAGCACTTCGGCGAGGAAACTTAAATCCGCTCGCTGTTATACTGGAGAGCTGCACCAATGCTTAATTCAATAACGCTGCCAGCGAAACAGAAACAAACAGCAGTGTGGTCGTAAAGCAGCGGCGGGCGCCCCGTCAGCCGGAATCAATGCAGGCGAGCGCAAGCGTGCAGTTCGCTCTTTTCGGCTTCTCCCTCCATCACCTCCCCTCACACCTCTCCGCCGCCACCAATAACACTCCCCGCACCACTACACCACGCGATTTGTTCGCGGGATTAACACGCGCAGCGCCGCCAGCCGATCACAGCTGCCTGCCTGCGGTACGTAGCGAACTAACGGGAATTTTTCCCCGGGACCGTGCCCAACATAAACCCCCTCCACTCTACTCCCGTTTTTACCTCTCTTTATTCGCGTTAGCCTCACAGCATTGTGCATAGTTGCTGAGCTTTGGCCACCCTCTGAACAATTTGCTCTAATCGGTTATTCCAGGCAGCTCGCTAATTTCAAATTAATTAATCTGCCCTCAAACACGTGTTTATTTATTTACTCGAGCAATACCGCCATTTCAGACAGTCGATTTACACCGGTTTACAAAACACTGGATTATCATATTCGAATTATTTACCGGCGTTCACAAGGAATAATAATGTACACACATTAGAGCAGGTCTCCATTCTCACTGAGTCCAATTATCAGCACCACAGGTGTCGAAAACCAATCTCCTTTCCTTGAAATTACTTCTTTTCTGCTCTGAATATTTTGTCCAACTGTCATCAGCACAGCCCTCCCCAACCTTGCCCTATTTCCCCAATATTTTCCTTTCACATCTACATCTATACTTCCCAAGCCAACTCACTACGGCGGAGTGTTCCTTCCCTTCCCTGTTCCATTTACGAATGGTGCGTGGGAACATCACTGTTGATCAACGTTCGTATGAACTTCAATTTCCCCGTTTTTCTCGGCCTGTACATTTCGTGGGAAGGACTATTTTGTTGTTCGACTCTTGACGAAATTTCACTTGTAAGCCTCTCAGCGACGCACCACACCTTCCCTGAAGAGTCGGCCATTGGAGGTCATTGACCATCTACATAACTATCTCACGCTGAATATAGACGGAATTGAACTACTTCGCACCTGACGTTTAATTTCCGAAGTTACGTCGTTTTCGTGCCAAGTATTGCCCACAGGTTACTGCCACAGCAGCAGGCTCTACGTGGTGATAGGCAGTCGATTTCAGGCTTTTATCTCCGACAAAATTTAAGTAAAAAGTTCTCTATAGTGTCTATAAGCACCTTAAAATTCTAATCGTAATTTCTACATCTACATCTACATCCATACTCCGCAAGCCACATGACGGTGTGTGGCGGAGGGTACCCTGAGTACCTCTATCGGTTCTCCCTTCTATTCCAGTCTCGTATTGTTCGTGGAAAGAAGGATTGTCGGTATGCTTCTGTGTGGGCACTAATCTCTCAGATTTTATCCTCATGGTCTCTTCGCGAGATATACGTAGGAGGGAGCAATATACTGCTTGACTCTTCGGTGAAGGTATGTTCTCGAAACTTTAACAAAAGCCCGTACCGAGCTACTGAGCGTCTCTCCTGCAGAGTCTTCCACTGGAGTTTATGTATCATCTCCGTAACGCTTTCGCAATTACTAAATGATCCTGTAACGAAGCGCGCTGCTCTCCGTTGGATCTTCTCTATCTCTTCTATCAACCCTACCTGGTGCGGATCCCACACTGCTGAGCAGTATTCAAGCATTGGGCGAACAAGCGTACCGTAACCTACTTCCTTTGTTGTCGGATTGCATTTCAGTTAGGGTCGGAGTTACTTCTCGATTTTTGAAACCGATGAAACTTTCGTGATAGTAACAGCTCTCAACTTATCACGTTGTACCTCAAAAGCTATTAAACTAACGCCAATTTTTTTTTTTATTCTCAAATTGCCCCATCCGCAATGAATCTTTTCAAAGTTTAGTACTGAGTTTCCTATGTGTGAGCATCTGAAAATTGCCTTCTTTAAGCATTACAGTCAATATTTGAACCTCTGTCTGCTACAAAAGACACTTAAATATTCAGAAGTTCGCATTTGGTGCACCTCTCGGAGGTTTCTCTGACCTAGTTAAAAAGTTTTTTTTAATTTTAAATAGTGTCGGTGTCATGTTGTTTATTGTAACAGGTGAAATTCTCGCTCCAGGACGAGTTTTCTTCTTATTTCTGCATATCATGAACACTATTATAGCCCAATAGATAATATACTGTCACTTACACAAAATGAACTACATTTAAAAGGCATTCAAAGTTACTCTAACGATGTTATGCCAGCTGACTGAACATTTTTCGCTAGTCTCTCAACAAGAAAAGGAACTTATTCGAAATACATAAATTGCAGCTGCTCTACAAATCAGTGAACTATCACATCAAGAAACTGCCACAAGAAATTCGAGACAGAACTCTCAGGCGAGTCAACTAAATCGGTGTCGCCTGGGTAGAAGAGGCGCCTCGAAAGAAGGTTAAAAATTACCGACCTTTATCAGGAAGATGCGATTCCTCGTGAGATACGACTATAAGAGTATTTATAAAGGAAGGAGCATCCAGCACTTGAAATAATGCGTGCTAACTTTGTAGTAGCGTCTCTGTTTCAATGAAGTAAAATGTCGTTGCTACGAGATGTAGAAATGCTTCGATCCCGCTGTTCATCTATGTGGGACTTCACGCTCGTACAAATTCCTTTGGACCGCAAATGACCAGCTTAAGCGAGTATCACCGTGTTTGGCACCAAGCACATTATACCCCCATAAACCCTGCTCCTGCCATCGATGACACAGATTTTTGACATCCTCCTATTGGTTCGAGACAGGCAACAACCGGACTAGAGAATTAAAATACTGTCCCATATTGGGCTACAGTTAACACCACAACAAAAGCGGCTGTGTTTGGAGTGGTCTCCTGACTGGGAACCATGGACTGATGATGTATGGTGTCATATTGGGTCCAGTGATGAATAGTGGTTCTGCACTGTCCCCACGTGATAACCGCCGGCGAGTCAGAACGACTGGGGAGAGGTTCCGTTCTACTAATGTTTTGAAGAGGTGCGAAAGGTATTACTGTAGACGTCATTGTGTTGCCACCAGTCGGGAATGACTTACAGTCACGGCTGACCGTCACGGCGCGAGGTACGGCACGGACTTTCTGAGTTCTCACGCGCTGCCTTTCATTGCGACAGTATCGAGATGCAATTTATCGAAGGTCGTCCTCACGTGACCCGTACCTGAGGTATTGGCGTACTTAGTCCCTTGCAGAACCAGCACTGTTGAACCAGCTGGGACGTAGAAATCCTTCCGTTCCCAGTATCTAGGATATCGAGGGTTAGTTACAACAGGCCAGCCTGCCTTAGCAGTGTAAGCATCTACATATACATGACTACTCGGAAATTCACATTTATGTGCTTGGCAGAGGGTTCATCGAACCACAATCATACTATCTCCCTACCATTCCACTCACGAACAGCGCGCGAGAAAAACGAACACCTAAACCTTTCTGTTCGAGCTCTGATTTCTCTTATTTTATTTTCATGATCATTCCTACCTCTGTAGGATGGGCTCAACAAAATATTTTCGCATTCGGAAGAGAAAGTTGGTGACTGAAATTTCGTAAATAGATCTCGCCGCGACGAAAAACGTCTTTGCTTTAATGACTTCCATCCCAACTCGCGTATCATATCTGTCACACTCTCTCCCCTATTACGTGATAATACAAAACGAGCTGCCCTTTTTGGCACCCTTTCGATGTCCTCCGTCAATCCCACCTGGAAAGGATCCCACACCGCGCAGCAATATTCTAACAGAGGACGAACGAGTTGTTGTAACCGCAGAAAAGCCAAGTCTAAATGCAGTTGTTCTCAGACGATGCACCAGAAATCATACGGGGAGATAGAGTTAACAGGGGACGCCAGGCGTGTCAGAGGGGTCACAAAAGATAACGACGCAGCCAGATAGCTGAGGCGGCGGTCCAAGCGGCCAGGCAGCTGCGCGTGATAAGCAAGGAAGCAGACTCAGCTATTAAGATAAACAGGGCGCTCTGGGCAGGTCCCTTAATAAACAATAACTTGCAGTATCAACACTCTTGGCTAGAGGGAGAAGTCTGGGAGCGGAGAGAGAAAGAAAGAGGGCCCTAGGTGGGGACCGCACTACGTCATGAGGAGCCAATGAAGGGCTCAGGACGCAGTGCGTGACCATATAGGGAGAGGCCCCTCTACCCCTCCACCCAGCTTCTGAAGAAAAGTACTGAAGTTAATACTAAAACAATCCCTAATAAGGAAAAGTTGCACTCGACGCTACGTCATGCCAAGCGCTGGCGGGGTCGAAGGGGAAGAGCTAAGAAAACTCGGAGGCACGCCGCTCCGGAGATCGATCTCTCTCTCGGGTTTAGGCAGCGACGGTAGTCAACGTGAGTAGCAGCCGACTTGGGCTGAGGGCGGGCTGCAGGCAGACAGTTGGAGATAGTCGCCGATGAGCGTTTAGGCAGCGACCGCAGGACTCTGACGTAGGGTGCTAGTGTGGGCAGCAAAGTGCTGGAAAGTTCTATCAGGCAGCCAGAACGGTGGAAGTCAGTCACCGTCTCTGTAATGGGCTTGGCTATTCTGTAGGTACAATCACTACGCAGTTAGGGTGATCTGTATTCTTTATGAATAAATTAGAACTTTTATAACGTCCATACGAGTTTACTTCTACCAACATCCTAGCCTTGTACCTTCACACCAGGGAATTTAACATCTTAGCCAGATCAAAAGTCTCCCTCTCAATTAGGTCAACCGGCTAATTCCCGTCTACGAACCGTGTCGCTCAATCCCTCGCAAAACCCACGCTTGGGACGCGACATAAATAAAAGTTTTGGTGCCAGGTGTGGGGTACCACAAAGGCATATAGGCAAAAAGGAGATAGGAGCCAGTAGATTTTGCTACAGCGACTGTGGCAATTAGCAGGAAGTTGTGGCGACTCGCAACTTTCAGCATTAGTAGCCCCACTACGACAGAGTCCAGAGAAGTAGTCCTCGCGGGTGCAGGGCAACGCAGGATAGCGGCAGCACGACGCGGAGCGACGAGGCACAGAGGTGCCTAAGCAGCCTGCGTTCGAGACCGGGGGTCCGGGCCGAGCAGCGGCAGCAGCCGTAGCAGCGGCAGCCGAGGCGAGCGACGGGGTCGGCACAGCCCAGCAGAGCGGCGGCCGACGCATCGCGGCAGCGCGGAACAGCGCGGGCATAGAGAGCACAGAGACAGCGCGGAGCAGCGCGGCACAACGCGGGACAACGCGGATCAGCGGAACAGACGGCGCACCACAAGAGAAGCGGTACATATAAAATTATATTAAGAATTTTGTATCTTGTATTGTAAAGTGCTAACATAGTTAAGTTGGTAAGATGGCCCAAACTAACGAAGTTCCGTCATCCTCCAGTAGCGGTAAGATATCAGTGAAAGAAGCCTTGTGTATAGTTCCAAAAGTGTTCGAAGGAAATAAGAGAGATCTTAGGGAGTTTATTGAAAATGTAGACGCTGCATTTGAACTTGTGAAACCGGAGGAACACGAAACGTTACTGAAGTTTGTTAAAGCCAAAATAACCGGAGAGGCCAGATCGAGGCTGCAAGTAAGGGAACGCACTGGGACATGGCAGGAAGTAAAACATGTTCTAGAGGAAAATTATGCGAGTAAGCGTACCATTGACTACTACGCGTGCAAGATATTTCAATCGAGACAGGGACAAGGAGAGCCAATTGCGACATGGGCAAGCCGAATAGATGAAATGCAAAGGGATTTCAGGGAAGCAGTAAGCAGAGTTACGGCTAGGGAGAACTTAAAGGGCGCAATAGAACTGGTTGATTCACTAGGAAGAGCATGCTTTATACAAGGGTTAAGCAATGATAGAATACAGACGATAGTAAGAAGTAGAGGCGATGAAATCACGCTAGCAGCGGCCGTGGAACTAGCATTGCAAGAAGAAAGTGCAATACTGTCAATGAAAGAGCGGGGACTAGCCCCAAGAGTAACTTTCAACCGGGGAAAGGAAACGGTGAAGAATACCAGAGATATTAGAGATTTGAAATGTTTCAATTGTGGATTAAGAGGGCACATGGCAAGCAAGTGTAGAAAGAATAGGCCAGAGGGAAGAGTACGGATAATGACGGGCAAAGAGTTTACGAATTTTTGTTACGGGTGCGACAAGCCAGGACATACAGACGCGGAATGCCGGGTAAGATTAAGAAAAATTCAGCCGATAGATACAAGAGACTTTAGAGGAAATCATAGGGAAGCTGATGGAGGGTTACGAGAGTGGAGTTGCCCACAATGTAATCTACCAGGGAACTGTGGAGTTCCGTGTACGAGGGTAAAAGACGTTGCTTGCTTCAAGTGTAAGCGGCCGGGACATTACGCGAAAGATTGTCACGCAGGGCCCTGGCACGCATGGAGAAAAGGCAGGGTGCCAGTATCGAGCAAAACCGGTAAAGTGGTGCAGGGAAACTAAGAGGCGGCAAGGCCGCACAGTCGGGCCTTGTTGCGATAGGTAAACCCTCAGTTAGGGTAATCGACTGTGCAACAGAAAATGACGTTTTGGTTTTATACTGCATAGAATTAAAAAGATATTTGAAGTTGCTAATAGACACTGGAGCACAGTTGTGTCTGCTCAAGAGAACGAGTATTCCGATAAATAGTACACTTGCAATTAATGAAGCGGAAAGGCTTCGGCTAAAAGGTGTAACCAGTGAGGCCGTCAGCACAATAGGTACGGTACAGGTAAACTTAAGTGTGGACGGTTCTGAGCAAGTAGGGCAAAAATTTCACGTGTACGGGAGAGGATTAGATATTCCGTACGACGGACTGATAGGCAGAAATTTCTTGACAGAGCATAGAGTTAAGTTAGACTATGCAGGTAAAATAGTGAGACTAAAAGGGCGAGATATACCCTTAGTAGTAGAGGAAGAGCCAAAGGGACATGAGAACGAACAAGATTCAGAAGTAGGCGGGGAAATAGGGCCCCGAGAGGAAAAAATAATGTTATTAAAGGTGGAAGGAAATGTAAAAAGGGGAATCGAAAAGGAAATGATTATTCCTAGGCAGGAGATTGTACAAGGGGTACATGTACCTGAAGCGTTAGTAAAAGTGCGAAATGGGAAATGCATAGTAAGTGCATTAAACTTGTCAGAAGACAGAGTGCAGTTAAGAAACGTCAGGTTAATGACGGAAGAATTAGAAAAAGTAGGGAAAATACGCGAAGTAAAATGTTGTACTAATGTCATAGGAAAGACAGAAAGTCGTACTAGTGTGTTGCGAAGGCAATTAAGAATGGATCATTTGAACGCTGAAGAGAAAAGCGCTCTAGCAGAGGTCTGCGCGGAATACGGAGATGTATTTCATCTACCAGGGGACAACCTGTCCTATACTTCCGCAGTGAAGCACAGAATACCGATTGCACCGGAACACGCGGGAAAGGTAGTAAACGCTAGACTGTACAGGATCCCGGAAGCGCAAAAGGAAGTGCTAAGGGAGCAAATAGAGCAGATGCTAAGAGATGACATAATTGTCGAGAGTAAGAGCGCTTGGAACGCACCGTTACTGTTAGTTCCAAAGAAGCTAGACGCTAGTGGCAAACAGAAATGGTGAATCGTAGTGGACTACAGACGATTAAATGATATCACTGTAGGCGATGCATTTCCACTACCGAATATCTCCGAGATACTGGATCAGTTAGGGCAAGCTAAGTGCTTCTCGACGCTTGACCTCGCAAGCGGGTACCATCAAATATTGACGGACGAGAAGGACAGAGAGAAAACGGCATTTAGCTCAAACTATCAGCATTACGAATACAAACGAATGCCGATGGGACTGAAGGGAGCCCCAGGATGTTTTCAGAGACTGATGAATACAGTCTTGGCAGGTTTACAAGGAGTAAAATGCTTTGTATATCTAGACGACATAGTATGCTATGGGAAAAACCTGCTGGAGCATAACGAAAAGCTCCGGGAAATATTTGACAGGTTGCGAGAGCACAATTTGAAGCTGCAACCAGACAAGTGTGAATTCCTGAGGAAGGAAGTAATCTTCCTAGGTCATTGCATCACTGACAAAGGAATATCACCAGATATGGCGAAGGTGGAGAAGGTGAAGTTCTTCCCACAGCCAAAGACAACTAAGGAACTAAAAGGGTTTCTCGGATTGATAGGTTACTACCGCCGTTTCATTGCTAACTTCAGCAAGATTGCGAAACCTCTCCATGAGCTCTTAAAAAAGGGAGTGGAGTACCGATGGAGCGAACGTCAGAACAATGCGTTCGAAGAACTAAAAGAGAAATTAATAAACCCTCCGTTACTTCAGTACCCTGACTTTACGAAACCGTTCATCATTACAACGGATGCGAGTAACGCAGCCTTGGGTGCAGTGTTATCGCAAGGTAAGAAGATTGGCGAAGACTTGCCCATCGCATATGCATCCAGAGCATTGAACAAAGCCGAACTAAATTATAGCACAACGGAAAAAGAGTTGTTGGCTATAGTTTACGCAGTAAAACAGTTCAGACCATATGTATATGGCAGAAAGTTCACTGTAGTGACAGACCATAAGCCACTAACGTGGATATTTAGTGTCAAAGATCCGAGTTCGAGACTCCTGAAGTGGAGACTGAAACTCGAGGAGTATGATTATGAAGTAATATACAAGCCAGGAAAGTTAAATAGTAATGCGGATGCGCTGAGTAGAATAAGGCATGAAGGGAAGGAAGAGATAGATGCGAAGCAGAAGGTGGAGACAGAGATCTCGGCAACAAAAGCAAATGGGGAAGAAAGTTCCGTAAACGTGCGGCAAGCACAAGTGTCGAGTGAAATAGAACAGGAAACGGATAGTGGTGAGGAAATTAGTCCCGAAGAAAAAGAAAATATACTAAAGGAAATGCATGACAATCCCTTGGGAGGTCACCAAGGAATGCACAGGACACTCGAAAGAATTAAAGCATACAAGCAGTGGCGCGGAATGAAGCGTGACATTGAAAATTACATTAGGAAATGCCCATCGTGTCAAAAGAATAAAAACACGCAAATGAAAACTAGGATGCCCTTAGAAATTACAGACACAGCAGAAACAGTATTCGGAAAGTGTGCGATGGATATAGTGGGTCCACTAGATGTGTCTAATACAGGAAAAAGGTACATGTTAACATTCCAAGACGATCTGAGTAAATTTACCTTAGCAATCCCAATTGACAAACAAGATGCCGAAACAGTAGCTGAGGCATTTGTGGAAAACGTAGTATTAAGGTATGGAATTCCATCAGTATTATTAACAGATCAAGGGTCTAACTTTCTGAGTGATGTATTTAAAAGTGTATGTAAATTGTTGAAGGTAAAGCGTATAAATACTACAGCGTACCACCCTGAATCAAATGGTGCACTAGAAAGAAGTCATAGAACTATTGTAGAGTATCTCAGACACTTTGTAACAGGAGATCAAAGTTCTTGGGACAAATGGGTACCGTATGCAATTTTTGTGTTCAACACTACACCACACAGCAGCACAGGATACACACCATTTGAATTACTATACGGAAGAAAGGTTAACATACCAGGAGTACTGCAGCAAGAAACACAGCAGGTAAGTTACAATTATGAAATGTATGTAAATAAACTAAGAGCGAGAATGCAGGAAGCCCACAGAGTGGCCAGAGACTCGATTATAAGAAGTAAGAAAATCAGTAAGGAACAGTATGACATGAAACAAAATCCAAAAAACTTCAAGGTAAGAGATAAAGTATTACTGCACGATGAGTCAGTGAGACGGGGTAGATCTCGGAAATTAGATTCACAATGGAGAAGTCCATTTGAAGTAGTAAAAGTGGAAGGTCCTAACGTAGTAATAAAAGTTAAAAGAAATAAGGAAACAAAAGTACATGCCAACAGGCTGAAACAATTCTTTTAAAATTCAGGTATGGCACTCAAGTGGCAGGTCGTGAAATTCGTCATAGTGATAACAGCATACTACATCACTGCATCAGAGCATGCAACAAATGAGTACCAAGTGACGCCATTTCCGAGTTCATCAGGACTATATTACAATAATAGAGTACAGGTAGAAATATACAGTACCACATGGAGAATAGTCACATACGTAAATCTAGATATAATAACAGAAAGGTTTCAGAATGCAGAGAGGTATGGTAGGGCAGCGGTACAAAGGTGCCGAGAAACACTAACACAATTAAATGTAGGATTAATAGAATGCAGGGTACTAGACCAACAAGTAACCCATCATGTGGAAAAAATCACAGGATTGCAACTTTTAGTACAGCAGCTAACGAAACACGAGACCAGAAGGAAGAGAGGAGTATTCAACATCGTCGGGCAGGTAAGTAAAATACTGTTCGGGACGTTGGACGAAGCAGATGCAGCATACTATAAGGAAAGAATAGACGCTATGGAGAAAAACTCAGAAGGGTTGTTGAGGCTAACAAAGGAACAGGTGGCAGTGGTAAGAGCCACATTGGCGGGAGTAAACAGGACGGTATATACACTAGAGTCAAATGAGCACGTTCTGAAGACAGGTATGCAAAGACTAGAACGATTCATGAAGGAATACGTGAAGGAAACCGATATAGGGTTTAAACGTGTAGCGTCCTTTTCCACAGTAACAGAGCAAGTATTACAACCATCGGCAGTGTTTGGTCAGATCGAAGAGGAATACGAACAAATGATAAATGCCATTGTAAATGCTCAGAAGGGAATACTACAGCCTCATATAATTAATCCAGTCCAAATTGTAAAATACCTAAGTTTAATACGGGAAGAACTAAAAGATGTAAAGTTTCCTGTTCCTCTTACGGAGTCCTCAGGTTATCTATTGTTAAGAATAATTGATTTAGATGTTTTCATCTCGGGTAGCATACTAGGATATGTAATTAATATTCCATTAATAAATAATAACAATTTCAATTTGTATAGAGTACTCCCACTACCAAAAGAAATTCCAAACATGAAAGGTAAATATGTGTACATACAGCCAGAGAAAGAATTCTTACTAATAGATGAATCCAAAAGGCAGTACGCGAAACTTTCTGCGGAGGAACTAAAATTCAAGGAGCTAAGTAAAAATAGGAGACTGTGCAAACAAGCATTCGCCTTGCTGTCAACATTCGACCACGAAGAGTGCGAAGCCAAATTGTTGCAACGGGTAAGAGAAATTCCGGAAGACTGTGTGCGAAAAATAGTCGCACTGAATCAGAGCCTTTGGACTCATCTAAACAGTAACGAATGGCTATATGTAGCACCGAAGGAAGAAGGCTTAACAGTATTGTGTGGAAGGGAACCACCAAAGGACCTAGTAATAAAAGGGGTAGGAAAAATTAGTTTTTACAGTAAATGTAAGGGGTATGGCACTAGAGTGTTCATACAAACAGATAGAGTGATCCAGAGTAATGTGACGAAGAAACACATAGTTCCGCAGATCAATCTAGAATTCGATTGTTGCGTGGTAAACAAGGAAAAAAGGAATGTCTCAACGTTAGCATTAGATTTGCCATTGGACCAGGTAATAACACAGTTAGACGACTTGAAAGTCGCAGGAAAAAGACTGGATGATGTCCAGAAGATGGTAGAGAGACAAGAGGAGGAAATGAAGTACTCCAGGTACTTCACACATTACTCCATAACTACGTATGTAGCCATATCAATAGTTATTCTAATCATAATAACATGCTGTTGTAAAAACTGTAAATGTTGTAAAGACTGTTTTAAAAGTATATGGAAATATTTTGAAGACAGTGATTGTTGTGGAAAAGTATGTATAAGAAATACCATAGTGAACCAATACCCAGAGACTAGTTCAGCTAGAAGACACAGTAATAAAGAAACTGAAGAGATAGTAATTTATGAAAGATGTGGAAAAGACCAAGGTGATACGGTCGCTTTCAGAAACAGACGTTAAATAACTGTATTTGAAATGTGTAATTTAAAAATAACTGTATTTGAAATATGTAATTGAAATGTAACTGTATTTGAAATGTAATTCTAATTGAAATGTGAATGTATGTATCAATGAAAGTGTCTTTTGATTTTAATGCAAATGCTTTTGACATAACTGAATGTTAGGCATGTATAATGTAATTGTATTATTGTGTGTTTAATGAATTTGACTTTACTAAATGAAAATGAAAAATATAACATATCAGATGCTAATGTAATAAACAAATCTGTAAAGCATGTAATGGAAAAAAAAGAGTCACAATTGACGCTACTCTGAGGAGTAACGCCAATTTCCCTGGCGGTGGAGGTGTTGTAACCGCAGAAAAGCCAAGTCTAAATGCAGTTGTTCTCAGACGATACACCAGAAATCATACGGGGAGATAGAGTTAACAGGGGACGCCAGGCGTGTCAGAGGGGTCACAAAAGATAACGACGCAGCCAGATAGCTGAGGCGGCGGTCCAAGCGGCCAGGCAGCTGCGCGTGATAAGCAAGGAAGCAGACTCAGCTATTAAGATAAACAGGGCGCTCTGGGCAGGTCCCTTAATAAACAATAACTTGCAGTATCAACACTCTTGGCTAGAGGGAGAAGTCTGGGAGCGGAGAGAGAAAGAAAGAGGGCCCTAGGTGGGGACCGCACTACGTCATGAGGAGCCAATGAAGGGCTCAGGACGCAGTGCGTGACCATATAGGGAGAGGACCCTCTACCCCTCCACCCAGCTTCTGAAGAAAAGTACTGAAGTTAATACTAAAACAATCCCTAATAAGGAAAAGTTGCACTCGACGCTACGTCATGCCAAGCGCTGGCGGGGTCGAAGGGGAAGAGCTAAGAAAACTCGGAGGCACGCCGCTCCGGAGATCGATCTCTCTCTCGGGTTTAGGCAGCGACGGTAGTCAACGTGAGTAGCAGCCGACTTGGGCTGAGGGCGGGCTGCAGGCAGACAGTTGGAGATAGTCGCCGATGAGCGTTTAGGCAGCGACCGCGGGACTCTGACGTAGGGTGCTAGTGTGGGCAGCAAAGTGCTGGAAAGTTCTATCAGGCAGCCAGAACGGTGGAAGTCAGTCACCGTCTCTGTAATGGGCTTGGCTATTCTGTAGGTACAATCACTACGCAGTTAGGGTGATCTGTATTCTTTATGAATAAATTAGAACTTTTATAACGTCCATACGAGTCTACTTCTACCAACATCCTAGCCTTGTACCTTCACACCAGGGAATTTAACATCTTAGCCAGATCAAAAGTCTCCCTCTCAATTAGGTCAACCGGCTAATTCCCGTCTACGAACCGTGTCGCTCAATCCCTCGCAAAACCCACGCTTGGGACGCGACAGAGTGTAGTGTAAGCTGTCCCTTTAATGGACTTGTTGCATCTTTTAAGTGTCCTGCCAATGAAACGCAACTTTTGGCTCGCCTTCCCTACAATATTATCTATGTGGTCATTCCAACTGAAGTTGTTCGTTATTTTAACACCCAGGTACTTACTTAGTTGAATTGACAGCCTTGAGAATTTTACTGTTTATCGAGTAATCGAATTACAACGGATTTCTTTTGGAACTCACGTGGATCACATCACACTTTTCCTTATTTAGCGTCAAATGCCACCTGCCACACCATATAGCAATCTTTTCTAAATCGCTTTGCAACTAATACTGTTCTTCAGATAACCTTACTAGACGGTAAATTGCAGCATTATTTGCGAACAACCTACGAGAACTGCTCAGATTGTCACCCAGGCCATTTATATAGATCAGGAACAACAGAGGTCCCAGGACGCTTCCCTGGAGAACACCTGATATCACTTCAGTTTTACTCGATGATTTGCCGTCTATTACTACGAACTGTGATCATCTTGACAGGAAATCACGAATCCAGTCGCACAACTGAGGCGATAGCCCATAGGCCGCAGCTTGATTAAAAGTCGCTTGTGAGGAACGGTGTCAAAAGCTTTCCGGAAATCCAGAAATACGGGGTTAACCTGAGATCCCTCGTAGATAACGGCCATTACTGCGTGCGAATAAAGAGCTAGCTGCGTTGCACAACAACGATATTTTCTGAAACCATGCTGATTATGTATGAATAGATTGTTCCCTTCGTGCTGACTCATAATTTTTGAATTCAGTATATGCTCCAAAACCTTACTGCAAATCGACGTCAATGATATACGTCTGTAATTCGATTGATTACTTCTACTACCCTTCTTAAACACTGGTGCCACCTGCGGAATTTTCCAATCTGTCTGTAAAGATCTATCGGTGAGCGAGCGGTTGAATATGATTGCTAAGTAGGGAGCTATTGTGTCAGCGTAACCTGAAAGGAACCTAATCGGTATACAATCTGGACCTGAAGACTTGCCCGTATCAAGTGATTTGAGTTGCTTCGCAACCCCTAAAGTATCTACTTCTAAGAAACTCATGTTAGCAGCTGTTCGTGTTTCAAATTATGGAATATTCCATTCGTCTTCCCTGGTGAAGGAATTTCGGAAAACTACGTTCAATAACTCCGCTTTAGCGACACAGTCATCGGTAACAGTACCATCGGCACTGCGAAGCGAAGGTATTGACTGCGTCTTGCCGCTTGTGTACTTTACATACGACCAGAATTTCTTCGAATTTTCTACCAAATTTCGAGACAATGTTTCGTTGTGAAACCTATTAAAGGCATCTTGCATTGAAGTCCATGACAAATTTTAGCCAATCTTATGGATTTTGCGTTCTTCTGAATTTCGCATGCTTTTTCCGTTGCCTGTGCAAGAGCGTTCGGACCTGTTTTGTGTACCATAGGGTATCAGTTCCATCTCTTACCAGTTTATGAGGAATGAATCTCTCAATTGCTGTTGCTACTATATCTTTGAATTTAGCTACATCTCGTCTACATTTGCATAGTTAGTTCGGAAGGAATGAAAATTGTCTCTTGTGAAGGCTTCTAGTGAGACTTTATCCGCTTTTTAAATAAAATTATTTTTCGTTTGTTTCTGGTGGATTTGGAAGAAAGGGTATTGAGCCTAGCTATAACGACCTTGTGATCAATAATCTCTGTATCAATCATGATGTTCTCTATTAGTTCTGGATTGTTTGTGGCTAAGAGGTCAAGGGTGTTTTCGCAACCATTTACAATTCGCTTGGGTTCGTGGACTAACTGCTCGAAATAATTTTCGGAGAAAGCATTTAGGACAATCTCGGAAGATGTTTTCTGCCTACCACCTGTTTTCAACAAGTATTTTTGCCAACATGTCGAGGGAAGGTTGAAGTCCCCCACTAACTATAACCGTATGAGTGGGGTATATATTTGTTACGACACTCAAATTTTTTCTGAACTGTTCAACAACTATATCATCGGAGTCTGGGGATCGGTAGAAGGAACCAATTATGAACTTAATTCGGCTGTTAAGTATAACCTCCACCCATACCAATTCGCACTGAGTGTCTACTTCGACTTCACTACAAGATAAACCACTACTGACAGACACAAACAATCCACCACCAATTCTGCCTAATTTATCTTTCCTGAACACCGTATGAGACATCGTAAAAATTTCTGCAGAACTTATATTAGGCTTTATTCAGCTTTCTGTACCTATAACGATGTCAGCTTATTAGCTTTCTCTTAGTGCTTGAAGCTCAGGGACTTTCCCTACAACTATTTGGAAGTACATTTCCGACTGTTCCTTGATCCAGTCACGTCCTGTATTTGCCATGCAACCTTTAAGATTACAGTCCATCCCGTACTTTCCCGAGGTCTTCTAACCTAAAAAATCGCCCAGTCCACGCCACACAGCCTCCGCCACATGAGTGTAGTGAACTCCTGATCTATTCAGCGGAACCCGAAATCCCACCAACCTATGAAGTCAAGGAATCTGCAGCCAACAAGGTCGCTAAACCGTCTGAGCCTCTGTGTCAGACCCTCCACCCGGCTCAGCACCAAAGGTCCGCAGTCGGTTCTGTCAACGATGGTGCAGATGGTGAGATCTGCCTTCTTCTCGTAAGCAGGACCGGCAGCCTTCACCAAATCAGAGAGCCGCTGGAATCCAGAGAGAATTTCCTCAGATCCAAAGCGACACACGTCATTAGTGCCGACATGTGCCTCCATCTGCAGCTGGCTGCACCCTGTGCTCTTCATGGCATCCGGAAGGACCCTTTCCACATCAGGAATGACTCCACCCGGAATGCACACGGAGTGCACACTGGATTTCTTCCCCTCCTTAGCCACCATATCCCTAAGGGGCCCCATTACGCGCCTAACATTGGAGCTCCCAACTACCAATAAGCCCACCCTCTGCGACTGCCCGGACCTTGAAGGCTGAGAACGATCCTCTGAAACAGGGCAGGCAGCTGCATCTGGCTCAGCCAGAGACAGTGTCTAAAACCTGTTTGTCAGACGCACCGGGGAGGCTTTCTGATCAGCCTACGGGGACGTCTTTCGCTGCTTGCCACGCCTTGGAACGCTTTAAGGCTTTCTTTCCAACCGCATCAGTACATGTATCCACATGAGGCCAACATCTCACTGATAAATGAGCTAATAATGCCAAGTTCGTTGTGAAATTGACTCGATTTTTCTAGTCACTGAAATAAGACCGCACGTCCTCTGAAAGCATGATGAATCATTTAGTTCCCACGTGACCTTCTGGGTTCTTCAGTTTTTGTGCCAGGCAATGCACACTGAGATGACAAAGTAATGGGTTAGTGATATTCACTTATACAGATGGTGCAGTATTGTGTCCAGAAAGTATAAAAGGACAATTCATTGACGTACCCGTCATTTGTACTCAGGAGATTCATGTGATGAGGTTTGCGACGTTATTACGGCTGCACGATGGGAATTAATATACTTTTAACTAGGAATGACGGCTGGAGGTAGAGGCATGGGACATTCCATTTCGGAAATTGTTAGGAAATTCAATATTTTGAGATCAAGAGTCTGACGAGAATGCAAAATTTAAGTCACTACCTGCCACCACTTACAAGGCAGAGGCGGAAGGGTTACATTTAACGACCAAGACCAGCGGCGTTTGCGTAGAATTGTCAGTGCTAACAGACGAGCAACACAGCACGTAATAACAGCAGAAATCCATATGGGACTTACTACGAGTGTATCCGGTAGGAGAGTGAGCCGAAATATGGCTTTATTTGACAATGCAGTAGACTACAGACGCGAGTGCTTTTGCTAGTAGTGTGACATCGCCTGCAGAGCCTCTCCTGAGCTCGTGAGCACATCGGTTCTATCCTAGTCAACTGGGAAACCGTGGCCTGCTCATACGGCCCCCGATTTCAGTTGGTAAGAGCAGATAGTAGGGTTACAGTGTGGCGCGGACCCCACAACGCCACCGAACCAAGTTGTCAAAACCAGAATGTATAAGTTTGTGGTGGCTCCGTATCGGCTGTATTTACGTGGTATGGATTGGAACTTCGGGTCCAACTGAACAGGCCACTGACTGGAATGGATTTGTTGGGTTACTTGGAGACCATTTGCAGCGATTCATGGACTTCATGTTCACAGACAGCAATGACTTTTATGGGTTACAATGAGCCATGCAATAATTCATAACATACACTCCTGGAAATGGAAAAAAGAACACATTGGCACCGGTGTGTCAGACCAACCATACTTGCTCCGGACACTGCGAGAGGGCTGTACAAGCAATGATCACACGCACGGCACAGCGGACACACCAGGAACCGCGATGTTGGCCGTCGAATGGCGCTAGCTGCGCAGCATTTGTGCACCGCCGCCGTCAGTGTCAGCCAGTTTGCCGTGGCATACGGAGCTCCATCGCAGTCTTTAACACTGGTAGCATGCCGCGACAGCGTGGACGTGAACCGTATGTGCAGTTGACGGACTTTGAGCGAGGGCGTATAGTGGGCATGCGGGAGGCCGGGTGGACGTACCGCCGAATTGCTCAACACGTGGGGCGTGAGGTCTCCACAGTACATCGATGTTGTCGCCAGTGGTCGGCGGAAGGTGCACGTCCCGTCGACCTGGGACCGGACTGCAGCGACGCACAGATGCACGCCAAGACCGTAGGATCTTACGCAGTGCCGTAGGGGACCGCACAGCCACTTCCCAGCAAATTAGGGACACTGTTGCTCCTGGGGTATCGGCGAGGACCATTCGCATCCGTCTCCATGAAGCTGGGCTACGGTCCCGCACACCGTTAAGCCGTCTTCCGCTCACGCCCCAACATCGTGCAGCCCGCCTCCAGTGGTGTCGCGACAGGCGTGAATGGAGGGACGATTGGAGACGTGTCGTCTTCAGCGATGACAGTCGCTTCTGCCTTGGTGCCAATGATGGTCGTATGCGTGTTTGGCGCCGTGCAGGTGAGCGCCACAATCAGGACTGCATACGACCGAAGCACACAGGGCCAACACCCGGCATCGTGGTGTGGGAAGCGATCTCCTACACTGGCCGTACACCTCTGGTGATCGTCGACGGGACACTGAATAGTGCACGGTACATCCAAACCGTCATCGAACCCATCGTCCTACCATTCCTAGACCAGCAAGGGAACTTGCTGTTCCAACAGGACAATGCACGTCCGCATGTATCCCGTGCCACCCAACGTGCTCTAGAAGGTGTAAGTCAACTACCCTGGCCAGCAAGATCTCCGGATCTGTCCCCCATTGAGCATGTTTGGGACTGGATGAAGCGTCGTCTCACGCGGTCTGCACGTCCAGCACGAACGCTGGTCCAACTGAGGCGCCAGGTGGAAATGGCATGGTAAGCCGTTCCACAGGACTACATCCAGCATCTCTACGATCGTCTCCATGGGAGAATAGCCGCCTGCATTGCTGCGAAAGGTGGATATACACTGTACTAGTGCCGACATTGTGCACGCTCAGTTGCCTGTATCTATGTGCCTGTGGTTCTGTCAGTGTGATCATGTGATGTATCTGACCCCAGGAATGTGTCAATAAAGTTTCCCCTACCTGGGACAATGAATTCACGGTGTTCTTATTTCAATTTCCAGGAGTGTATTTCTTTTAAGTCAGTACCGCCATTAGATTGTTCTTTAACTACAGTGTTACATTTACACTTACACTCTCACGATTTCGGCTTTATAGTGCCATTAACAAGTGCAAGCAGTTGGCTCTTCCAGAAATATCGACTCTTATACAATGTGTCTAACAGTGTATTTTAATACGACAGTATGCTATCTTAGGCAATTTATAACACTTAAAACACTTGGTAATGGCACTTTCGAGCCGAAATCATGATTGTGTAAGAGTAAGTGTGACACTGCAAATAAACAGCAGTCTAATGGTGGTACTGACTTCAAAGGAATGCGCCATGCAGCTCTTCCTAACTGATTTGAAGAACACCGTAGGGAATTTGAGCGAATTATTTGGGCACGTATATCGCCCTACATGAATCCCATCGAGCGTTTGTGGAACATAATCGAGATATCAGTGCACAAAGTCCTTCACCGTTAACACTTTCGGAATTATAGATGGCTATACAGAGTGGTCCATTGTTGTGACCGGGCCAAATATCTCACGAAATAAGCGTCAAACAAAAAAACTACAAAGAATGAAACTTGTCTTTCCTGAAGGGAGAAACCAGATGGCGCTATGGTTGGCCCGCTACATGGCGCTGCCACAGTTGGTTCAAATGACTCTGAGCACTATGGGACTTAACATCTATGGTCATCAGTCCCCTAGAACTTAGAACTACTTAAACCTAACTAACCTAAGGACACCACACAACACACAATCATCACGAGGCAAAGAAAATCCGTGACCCCGCCGGGAATCGAACCAGGGAACCCGGGCGCGGAAAGCGAGAACGCTACCGAACGACCACTAGCTGAGTAGGCTGCCATAGTTCAAACCAATATCAACTGTGTTTTTTTCTCAATAGGAACCCCCATTTTTATTACATATTCGTGTAGTACGTAAAGAAATATGAATGTTTTAGTTGGACGACTTTTCCGCTTTGTGATAGATAGCGCTGTAATAGTCACAAACATATGGCTCCCAACTTTATACGAACGGTTGGTAACAGGTAGCATTTTTAAATTAAAATACAGAATATAGGTACGTTTGAACATTTTATTTTGGTTGTTCCAATGTCGTAAATACACCTTTGTGAACTTATCATTTCTGAGAACGCATGCTCTTACAGCGTGATTACCTGAAAATACAACATTAATGCTATAAATGCTCAAAATGATATCCGTAAACCTCAATGCATTTGGCAATACCTTAAAGAACATTCCTCTCAACAGCGAGTATTTCGCCTTCCGTAATGTTCGCACATGCATTGACAATGCGCTGACGCATGTTGTCAGGCGTTGTCGGTGGATCACAATAGCAAATATCCTTCGACTTTCCCCACGGAAAGAACTCCGGGGACATCAGATCCGGTCACGTGCGGGCCATGGTATGGTGCTTCGACGACCAATCCACCTTTCATGAAATATGCTAGTCAGTACCGCTTCAACCGCACGCGAGCTATATGCCGGACATTCATCATGGAAGTACATTGCTATTCTGTCATGCAGTGAAACATCGGTAGAACATTACGTAGGAAATCAGCAGACATTGCATCAATTAGATTGCCATCAATAAAATGGGGGCGAATTATCCTTCCTCCCATAATGCCGCACCATATATTAACTCTCCAAAGTCGCTGATGTTCCACTTGTCGCAGACATCGTGGATTTTCCGTAGCCCAATAGTGCATATTATGCCGGTTTACGTTACCGCTGTTGGTGAATAACGCTTCGTCGCTAAATAGAACGTGTGCAAAACATCTGTCATCGTCCCGCAGAACTGTACACAACGTTCAGAGTCGTCACCATGCAATTCCTGGTGCACAGAAATATGGTACGGGCGCAATCGATGTTGATGCAGCATTCTCAACATCGAATTTTTTGAGATTCCCGATCCTCGAGCAGTTTGTCTGATAACGATGTACGGATTAGCCACGACAGCAGCTAAAACGCCTATTTCGGCATCATTTCTTGCAGGTCGTGGTTGACGTTTCGCATGTTGCTGAACGCTTCCTCTTCCCTTACATAACGTAACTTTTCCTCTAGCGGTCCGGACACTTGGATGATGTCGTCCAGGATACCGAACATCATACATAGCACACGCCCGTTGGGCATTTTGATCACTATAGCCATACATGAACACGATATCGACCTTTCCCGCAATTGGTAAACTGTCCATTTTAACACAGGTAATGTATCACAAAGCATATGCTGTCCTCACTGGCAGAATGCCACGTGATACCACGTACTTATATGTTTGTGACTATTACAGCGCCATCTATCACAAAGCGAAAAGAGTGGTCCAACTAAAACATTCATATTTCTTTACGTACTACATAAATACGTAATAAAAATGGGGGGGGGTTCATATTTAAAAAAAAGGCCGTTGATTTCCGTTTGACCTATGGCACCGCCATCTAGCGGGCCAACTATAGCGCCAACTGGTTACCCCCTTCAAGATAGACAAATTTTGATCTTTATAGTTTTTTCGCATGATACTTATTTCGTGTGACATGTGGCCCAGTTGCTATCAATGGATCACCCTTTAGAGGCATCATGGTTCAGTATTTCCGCTCGGGACTTTCAACGACTTGTTGAGCCCATGCTACGCTGGGCAAAACGCAGTCCGACACGATATTAGGGAGTATATCACGACTTCTGTCGCCTAGGTGCATGTTCTGATGCTAAAATGCTGTGTGCGTGCATAATCGACGGTGTCGTAGCCGAAAACGTACTTAAACCTCATAGTAAGATTACGACATTCTCATTCTGTGTATGGTAAATAAAGATTTGAAGAAAAATCGTAAATATAAAATTGCCAGTAGAAATTACTCAGTGAACAGAACGTTTTGTTGATCCTTGTGGCTCTTTGGACATTATGTGAATGACTGATATACTGTACATGCAGACAAACCGGTTTTGTGATAGGCTTAGACGCGGTCGGTTCCTCCTGATGTTCTGAATGCTGCTTTACGTTCCTCCTGCGATCTCTTAAAAGTACAAACTTACAGATGGCGCAGAGAATGAGATCTAGTAGACTGCGTTTTCCCCTATAATTCTCATGCTATGACGCGTCGTTTGATGTCGTTTCCGTACCTGAATTCCTGTCCTCAGTTTTTTATTCAGGACACTATTTGTAATTTCTCAAAGAAGACTGTGTCGTCTCTTTAACTACGGATCCGTATTTCACGACCATGAACACACTTTTCATGAACAACAGCATAGAGCAGATCACGCCACAAGAGACGGAATCTACATCTACATCTATACTCCACAAGCTACCTGACGGTGTGTGGCGGAGGGTACTTTGAGTATCTCTATCGGTTCTCCCTTCTATTCCAGTCTCCTATTGTTCGTGGAAAGAAAGGTAGTCTGCCTCTGTGTGGGCTCTAATATCTCTGATTTTACTTTCATGGTCTCTTCGCGAGATATACGTAGGAGGAAGCAATATACTGCTTGCTCCTCGGTGAAAGTATCTTCTCGAAACTTCTACAAAAGCCCGTACCGAGCTACTGAGCGTCTCTCCTGCAGAGTCTTCCACTGGAGTTTATCTACCGTCTCTGTAGCGCTTTCGCGATTACTAAGTGATCCTGTAACGAAGCGTGCTGCTCTCCGTTGGAACTTCTCTGTCTCTTCTATCAACCGTATCTGTTAAGGATCCCACACTGGTGAGCTATAGTCAAGCAATGGGCGAACAAGTGTTCTATAATCTACTTCCTTTGTTTTCGGATTGCATTTCCTTAGAATTCTTCCAATGAATCTCAGTCTGGTATCTGCTTTACCGACGATCAACTTTTCTTGATCATTCCATTTTAAATCACTCCTAATACCTGCTCCCAGATAATTTATGGAATTAGCTGCTTCCAGTTGCTGACCTGCTATATTCTAGCTAAATGATAATGGATATTTCTTTCCATGTATTCGCAGCACATTACACTTGTCTACATTGAGTTTCAATTGCCATTACCTGTATCATGCGTCAATTCGTTGCAGATCCTCCTGCATTTCAGTACAATTTTCCATTATTACAACCTCTCGATATACTACAGCATCATCCGCAAAAAGCCTCGGTGAACTTCCGATGTTATCCACAAGGTCATTTATGTATACTGTGAATAGCAACGGACCTATGGCACTCCCTTGCGGCACACCTGAAATGACTCTTACGTCGGAAGACTTCTCAACATTGACAATGACATGGTGCGTTCTGCGGTCAGAGTGGAATGGCACTTGCGAGTCTTGAGCGTTTACAGTTAACAACAGACTTCAATAAATCATTGAGCATGAATGCAGGTAAACACAAGGAAAATGATCAACACTCAATCCATAAACGTGGATTAACGTGACATCTAACATATACGTCATACCGAAAATATCTGACCTTCAAAATAATTAGCTGATCGGTGACAGGGAGGCAGCAAATCAGTAAACAACGATATCATTCATAATTAGACAAGTTGGAAGGAATGACAAGAAGAGAAATCAAAGTTGTAACTCAGGACTTGTAATTCAAAATAAGACCAACTGGAGCCAACACACCAAGCCTCAAACTAATGCGAGTACAACCAATCGAAAAGAGGGGTAATAAACAGATAATTAAATCACACAGACTCAGCATCCTCTAGGCGGCCGGGGCGGCGGAGCGGTTCTAGGCGCTACAGTGTGGAACCGCCCGACCGCTACGGTCGCAGATTCAAATCCTGCCTCGGGCATGGATGTTGGTCGTGTCCTTAGGTTAGTTAGGTTTAAGTAGTTCTAAGTTCTAGGGGACTGATGGCCTCAGAGGTTAGGTTCCACAGTGCACAGAGCCATTTGAACCAGGACCCAACTAATCGGATCACCAGTTCAACCAAGGACAGAAATCTCGAAATGAGGCACGTAAAGCAACTGAGCACAATTGACAAAAATTGATGTGCATCCGCAGGATTTAATTTTCGCAGAACCTTCCCTACTAAATCTTGTTGCAGGTAACATCAGACGTTGTAGCGATCCTGTTGTTACTACAACAAGTATAACTGAAAGTGGAACAAAGCCAGACACAAACATACGTTTTTGTATCAAGTACAGTTGATACGCCAGTATTATGCACTACTGTCTAATACAGCACACACCTCGTACACATATGCTTGTGTTTCGTCAGCATGACCGTCCCTGGAGGCAGGACGCCGGGCACCGTCCGCTCGACCTCAACAGGAAGCGAGGCTTCGTCTCCATAATAAGTCGCTGTTAACTAAGGCTGATTCAAGGCACCACATTTAATACAAAATTTAGTCTCGGGTGCTCTTTATGTTGAGTCACATGCAGTACTTTAACATGTTTCAATTTATAAAACATAGTGAACTACTATTCTGAACGAATCTACACTACTGGCCATTAAAATTGCTACACCACGAAGATTACGTGCTACAGACGCGAAATTTAACCCACAGGAAGAAGATGCTGTGATATGCAAATGATTAGCTTTTCAGAGCATTTACACAAGGTTGGCACCGGTGGCGACACCTACAACGTGCTGACATGACGAAAGTTTCCAACCGATTTCTCATACACAAACGTCTGTTGACCAACGTTGCCTCGTGAAACGTTGTTGCAATGCGTCGTGTAAAGAGGAGAAATGCGTACCATCACTTTTCCGACTTTCTATAAAGGTCGGATTGTAGGCTATCGCAATTGCGGTTTATCGTATCGTGACATTTCGCGTTGGTCGAGTTCCAATGACTAATAGCAGAATCGGTGGGTTCAGGAGGGTAATACGGAACGCCGTGCTGGATCCCAACGGCCTCGTATCACTAGCAGTCGAGACGACAGGCATCTTATCCGCATGGCTCTAAGGGATTGTGCAGCCACGTCTCGATCCCTGAGTCAACAGATAGGGACGTTTGCAAGACCACAACCATCTGCACGAACAGTTCGACGACGTTTGCAGCAGCATGGACTATCAGCTCGGAGACCGTGGATGCGGTTACCCTTGACGTTGTATCACAGACTGGAGCACCTACGATGGTGTTCTCAACGACGATCCTCGGTGCACGAATGTTAAAACGTCATTTTTTCGGATGAATCCAGGTTCTACTTACAGCATCATGCTGGTCGCATCCGTGTTTGGCTACATCGCGGTGAACGCACATAGGAAGAATGTATTCGTCATCGCCATACTGGCGTATCACCCAGCGTGATGGTATAGGGTGTCATTGTTCACACGTCTCGATCACCTCTTGTTCGCACTGACGGCACTTTGAACAGTGGACGTTACATTTCAGATGTGTTACGATCCGTGGCACTGCCCTTCACTCGATCCCAGCGAAACCCTACATTTCAGCAGGATAATGCACGTCCGCATGTTGCTTTTCTGGTTACAGAAAATGTTCGACTGCTACCTGGGCCAGCACATTCTCCAGATCTCTCACCAATTGGAAACGTCTGGCCAATGGTGGCCGAGCAACTGGCTCGTCACTATACGCCAGTCACTACTCTTGATGAACTGTGGTAACGTGTTGAAGCTGCATGGGCAGCAGTACCTGTACACGCCATCCAAGCTCTGTTTGACTCCACGAAAAGGATTATCAATGCCGTTATTACAGCCAGAGGTGGTTGTTCTGAGTACTGATTTCTCAGGATCTATGCACCCAAATTCGGTGAAAATGTAATCACATGTCAGTTCTAGTATAATATATTTGTCCAATGAATGCCCGTTTATCATCTGCCTTTCTTCTTGGTGTAGCAGTTTTAATGGCCATTAGTGTATATCTACTACTTTGATCGTGAAACTCTAATGGGATTTCACACCCTTCAATCAACATCATAGACGTTTTCATACGTTTCTCCTGGCTTGTGTATACATGTTACACTACTTGTACCTTACAAAGCCTGTTACGACGTAATGTAATTAACACAGAGTGTATAATAATTAATGTCTTAAGCGCATACTAAAAGCAAAAAATGTCTGAGTAATCATTGGCTAAAAAACGTAGATCTTAACAGCTATGAGCAGTTATTCATCTTCGATATTGTGAAAATAATAGTGGGAATTAGTGACGTTCGGTGGCAGGAGGAACAAGTCTTCTGGTCAGGTGACTACAGGGTTATAAACACAAAATCCAATAGGGGTAATGCAGGCGTAAGTTTAGTAATGAATAGGAAAATAGGGTAAGTTACTACAAACAGCATAGTGAACGCATTATTGTGGCCAAGATAGATACGAAGCCCACACCTACTACAGTAGTACAAGTTTATATGCCAACTAGCTCTGCAGATGACGAAGAAATTGAAGAAATGTATGATCAAATAAAAGAAATTATTCAGACAGTGAAGGGAGATGAAAATTTAATAGTCATGGGTGACTGGAATTCGGTAGTAGGAAAAGGGAGAGAAGGAAATGTAGTAGGTGAATATGGACTGGGGCAAAGAAATGAAAGAGGAAGCCGCCTGGTAGAAATTTGCACAGAGCACAACTTAATCATAGGTAACACTTGGTTCAACAATCATAAAAGAAGGCTGTATACATGAAAGAAGCCTGGAGATACTAAAAGGTATCAGATAGATTATGTAATGGTAAGACATAGATTTAGGAACCAGGTTTTAAATTGTAAGACATTTCCAGGGGCGGATGTGGATTCCGACCACAATCTATTGGTTATGACCTGCAGATTAAAAGTGAAGAAACTGCAAAAAGGTGGGAATTTAAGGAGATGGGACATGGATAAACTAAAAGAACCAGAGGCTGCACAGAGTTTCAGGGAGAGCATAAGGGATCAATTGACAGGAATGGGGGAAAGAAATACAGTAGAAGAAGAATGGATAGCTTTTAGGGATGAAGTAGTGAAGGCAGCAGAGGATCATGTAGGTAAAAAGACGAGGGCTAGTAGAAATCCTTGGGTAACTGAAGAAATATTGAATTTAATTGATGAAAGGTGAAAATATAAAAATGCAGTAAATGAACCAGAAAAAAGGAATACAGAAGTCTCAAAAATTAGATCGACAGGAAGTGCAAAATGGCTAAGCAGGGATGGCTAGAGGACAAATGTAAGGATGTAGAGGCTAATCTCACTAGGGGTAAGACAGTTACTACCTACAGGAAAATTAAAGAGACCTTTGGAGATAAGAGAACCACTTGTATGAACATCAAGAGCTCAGATGGAAACCCAGATCTAAGCAAAGAAGGGAAAGCAGAAAGGTAGAAAGAGTATATAGAGGGTCTACACAAGGGCGATGTACTTGAGGACAATATTATGGAAATGGAAGAGGATGTAGATGAAGATGAAATGGGAGATACGATACTGCGTAAAGAGTTTGACAGAGCACTGAAAGACCCGAGTCGAAACAAGGCCCGGGAGTATACAACATTCCATTGGAATTACTGTCGGCCTTGGGAGAGTCAGTCCTCACAAAACTCTACCATCTGGTGAGCAAGATGTATGAGACAGGCGAAATACCCTCAGACTTCAAGAAGAATATAATAATTCCAATCCCAAAGAATGCAGGTGTTGACAGATGTGAAAATTACCGAACTATCAGTTTAATAAGTCACAGCTGCAAAATACTAACAGGAATTCTTTACAGACGAATGGAAAAACTAGTAGAAGCCGAGCTCGGGGAAGATCAGTTTGGATTCCGTACAAATTTTGGAACACGTGAGGCAATACTGACCCTACGACTTATCTTAGAAGCTAGATCAAGGAAGGGCAAACCTGCGTTCCTAGCATTTGTAGACTTAGAGAAAGATTTGGACAATATTGACTGGAATACTCTCTTTCAAATTCTGAAGGTGGCAGGGGTAAAATATAGGGAGCGAAAGGCTAGTTACAATTTGTACATAAACCAGATGGCAGTTATAAGAGTCGAGGGACATGAAAGGGAAGCAGTGGTTGGGAAGGGAGTGAGGCAGGGTTGTACTCTATCCCCGATGTTATTAAATCTGTATATTGAGCAAGCAGTAAAGGAAACTAAAGAAAAATTTGGAGTAGGTATTATAATTCATGGAGAAGAAATAAAAACTTTGTGGTTCGCCGATGACATAGTAATTCTGTCAGAGACAGCAAAGGACTAGGAATAGTAGTCGAACGGAATGGATAGTGTTTTGAAAGGAGGATATAACATGAACATCAACAAAAGCAAAACGAGTGTAACGGAATGTAGTCGAATTAAGTCGGGTGATACTGAGGGAATTAGATTAGGAAATGAGACACTTAAAGTAGTAAAGGAGGTTTGCTATTTGGGGAGCAAAATAACTGATGATGGTCGAAGTAGAGAGGATATAAAATGTAGACTGGCAATGGCAAGGAAAACGTTTCTGAAGAAGAGAAAATTGTTAACATCGAGTGTAGATTTAAGTGTCAGGAAGTCATTTCTGAAAGTATTTGTGTGGAGTGTAGCCATGTATGGAAGTGATACATGGACGATAAATAGTTTGGACAAGAAGAGAATAGAAGCTTTAGAAATGTGGTGCTACATAAGAATGCTGAAAATTAGATGGGTAGATCACATAACTAATGAGGAAGTATCGAATAGGATTGGGGAGAAGAGAAGTTTGTGGCACAACTTGACCAGAAGAAGGGATCGGTTGGTAGGACATGTTCTGAGGCATCAAGAAATCACCAATTTAGTATTGGAGGGCAGCGTAGAAGGTAAAAATCGTAGAGGGAGACCAAGAGATGACTACACTAAGCAGAGTCAGAAGGATGTGGTTTGCAGTGGGTTCTCGGAGATGAAGAAGCTTGCACCGGTTAGAGTGGCATGGAGAGCTGCATGAAACCAGTCTCAGAACTGAAGACCACAACAACAACAAATTGTGAAAAAACTTATTCTACTAAAAGCTCTCTGCTTTCCATATTTTGATAGTAAGTAGTGTGGACGAAAACAAGGGAAAAAATGTCGAGTAAACATGGGCTCTAAAGTACATACGTTAAGAGTTATGAGCACTTGTTCCGTAGAAACGACGTGGTTCACAGCAGCGAGGACGAGAAAGTGCTCATGACCCTTAACGTATGCACTTAGGAACCAATGGGAAGTTTTTCTTGTTTCTGTCCATAGTACCACCGATCAAGCAAGATACGGAAAACAAAGAGCGTGCAGTAGGAGAGATATACAGGGTGAGTCACCTAACGTTACCGCTGGATATATTTCGTAAACCACATCAAATACTGACGAACCGATTCCGCAGACCGAACGTGAGGAGAGGGGCGAGTGTAATTGTTTAATACAAACCATACAAAAATGCACGGAAGTATGTATTTTAACACAAACCTACGTTTTTGAAATGGAATCACGTTATTTTTGTTAGCACACCTGAACATATAAACAAATACGTAATCAGTGCCGTTTGTTGCATTGTAAAATGTTAATTACATCCGGAGATATTGTAACCTAAAGTTGACGCGTGAAACCTCCGACGTTAAGTTGCGTGTTGTAACAAACACGGACCACGGTAGGCGAGCAGCATCTGCAGGGACATGTTTACGATGACGACCGTATTTACGAGTGTGTCTGTAGTGCACTGTTGTGGTTTGGTCTAGCTGTCGCAGTGTCTGCATGTAGCGCTTGCTGCTATTGTTGTTCTGCATTCTTCTCCGCACGCAGACCAACTGTAGTACACCGTGTTACCAGACGTCTGTGATAGTGTAGTGTTGTAGGAACTGTGACCATGGTGTATTTGAACTCTGGAAAGGCGGAGATGATACTCATCTATGGCGAGTGTCGACGAAATGCAGCTGAAGCCTGCAGGGTTTATGCAGAACGGTACCCGGACAGAGAGCATCCAACGTGCCGCACATTGCAAAACATATACCGCCAACTGTATGCAACAGGTATGGTCGTAGCACGCAAACGGGTCCGTAACAGGCCCGTCACAGGAGAAGCGGGTGCAGTTGGTGTGTTAGCTGCTGTTGCTATGAACCCACACATGAGTGGGACATCGCGAGAGCCGGTGGACGGAGTCAAAGTAGTGTCATGCGCATACTGCATCGTCACCGCTTTCAACCGTTTCATGTGTCGCTACGTCAGCAATTACATGGTGATGACTTTAATCATCGAGTGCAATTCTGTCAATGGGCATTAACAGAGAATGCGTTGCAGTTCTGTCTGTTTACGAATGAAGCTGGTTTCACAAACCACGGGGCAGTGAATCTACGGAACATGCATTACTCGTGCGTGGACAATCCTCACTGGCTCAGACAGGTAGAGCGACAGCGACCGTGGACTGTAAATGTATGGTGCGGAATCCTTGGCGACCACCTCATTGGTCCTCACTTCATTGCAGGGGCTCAAACAGCTGCAACATACATCGCGTTTCTACAGAATGATCTGCCAACGTTGCTCGAAAATTTCCCACTGGAAACGCGTCGAATATGTGGTATCAGCATGATGGTGCACCTGCACATACCGCAATTAACACTAGGAAGACCCTTGGCAGGATGTTCGACGGGCGTTTCATACGACGTGGAGGACGCATAAATTGGCCAGCACATTCTCCTGATCTTACACCTTTGGACTTCTTTCTGTGCTGTACGTTAAAGGAGAATGTGTACCGTGATGTGCCTACAACCCCAGAGGATATGAAACAATGTACTGTGGCAGCCTGCGGCGACATTACGCCAGATGTACTGTGGCGTGTACGACATTCATTACGCCAGAGATTGCAATTGTGTGCAGCAAATGATGGCCACCACATTGAACATCTATTGGCCTGACATGTCGGGACACACACTATTCCACTCTGTAATTGAAAACGTGTGTACGTTTGCCTCACCCCTCATGTACATGTGCGTTAGTGAAAAAGACCAATAAACAGGTGTTAACATGTGGACGTAATGTGATGTTCCAGTCTCCTCTGTTCCTAAGGTCCATCACCGTTCCCTTTGGATCCCCACCTAATTCGGTGCTCTCCGATACACACGATTGAACAGCGGAGGAGTGGTACTCAAGCGTCAACTTTAGGTTACAATATCTCCGGATGTAATTAACATTTTACAGTGCAACACACGGCACTGATTAGGGATTTGTTTATATGTTCAGATGTGCAAACAAAACTAACGGGGTTCCATTTTAAAAAACGTACATTTGTGTTAAAAAACACACTTCCGTTAATTTTTTATGGTTCGTATTAATCAATTACTCTAGCCCCTCTCCTCACGTTCGGTCTGTGGAATCGATTCGTCAGTATTTGATGTGGTTTACGAAATATATCCAGCGGTAATGGTAGGTGACTCTCCATGTATATTTGAGATCATCGAAGACGAAGATGTATCCGTAGCTCTTAACGTATGTGATGTAGAACACAGGTTTACTGAGATTTTTTTTTCTTTCAATATCGTGTACTTTCAACTGACTGCGTTTACACCATTAATTATGATACACGCTGTGTATTCCACATTCTTGAAGGTTCAACTTCAATCGCTTAAAATATTTTTGCCACAGCAAAATATACAATGAATTTTTAAAAGTAAACTTTATTCTAGTCGTTAGTTGTTAGATTTGACGAGATATGAGCTGCAGAACAGTCACGTTGGAAGCAGCGAGAGTATGAAGAAGGCTGCGTGTGGTGTGGCTGATGAAACACAAACACGGCTGTGCCTCGGCGCGTGTTTACTTGATTTACGCCATTATGGCGAGCTGATTATTCAGTAATCAGGCGGCCAGCATCACAAACGCCGGATCCATCAAGTTCATTTTGTGTGCCGCTGCCTGATCGATGTGAAGGTTGTCATTAAATTAGGGCGTCCCTAAAACTGAGGTCGCTACCACAACGTTCGGCCCACGCCGTTTACGTCAGTGTTTGACAGGAAACAGCTTATGCTAAAGGTACTAAACATTGCTATCAAATTGAAGAATTCACGATATTTTTCGATTATTCCAAATATTTTTATGTTGGTAACGCTCTCAGTCATTTTTACTGTGAACGGAAGTCATTACATCGCCGACGCGCCGTAATAATACATTTCAGAAAGCCGCGCGCAGGTCCTGGTTTGGTGATCGGTTCCTAATTCAGCTGGGAACATAGGATGAAACGTTTTAGGTTTAGTCCGGACCAGCGGCCATTTGTACAGCCTTTCCAATATCTGGCTTACTGTAGCTATGTTCAGTATATTAAGCGAGGTTAGAACGACGAACCGGAGATGGCGCCAAGGCAAATACTGCGAACCGGTGAAGCAGTTTTTGAATCACACCATCTGTATAAAGTTGTACGAATCGGTTAAAACTTTGCACTAGACTACATAAATGGATAAACTTAAAATGAATCCTTTTTATTTAGAAATTTTTATCCGTTGTCGACATAGGATGGTCGAGATTCGAGGTAAATGTAGTATGTAAAATTCATTCTTACGTGAAATGCTTGCGTGAAGAAAGTTTAAGGTGATTCACATAAATAAAACATGCATCCATACGGTAACACGGAAAGCTTGTCAAAAATTTAGCTTCATTCGTATTTTACGTGCAAAGAACACATTTTTGTGATTTTTTTCACGCATGCCACATATATGTTTCAAATTTATGTTAATCGCTTCATATTTTATAAAAAGGTAGACAAATACCGATAATTAATGGGCGTCCTGCTGTTTTCGGAAAGTCTGTTCACACAATGTAAGTTTCAGGGTTCGAAAAACAATAAAGTATCCTATAATGGATCTGTCGTCGCCCGAGTTAACTGGATTCCACGTCGGTTGCCAAGCTATGGCGTTCTAATGTAAGAAATATGGTAGAGTAAAACTCGTGAACCAGAATGAAAAATCCTCCTATCACAGCACAAAAAACGCGAATATGTTCTGGGTAGAGTTCGGGATGTAAAAGAACGGAATTACGTTTTTTACTTATCTGGCAGCTTCAGAGAGATTTAAATGAAAACATTTTGGCAAATTCGAAAAGCCTTTTACGAGTTAATTCTACTTCCCAGCGCAGTGAACTCTCTTAGGTGTTGGCACACTTTATAGGCTAAAGCCGCTGATCATGTGCCCAAAATTCGGAAGTTTTGCCAGAAATAGTAAACAATATATAATATTTTACGACTGAAGAGCGTAGACGGCATAGATAAGGAAGTTTTTCTGGAGGGATGAGATTTCTGAAGCTGGATTTCCTCCTGGTGGGATGACATCATTTATCCTCTTACTGTGGACACGATGCATTATACATACACCAAAAAAAAAGTTTCGCATCAACTCGGTTTCCGAGAGTTTAGGAACCTGTAGAGAAAATTGGAATAGAGATCAACATAAATATCATTTCCGCCCTTTTTGTTGCTCACTGCATGTTGTACCATCATGCAGCGACACATTCAGAGGTGGTGGTTCATATTGCTGTACACAGCGGTACCTCCAATACTCAGTAGCATGCCTGTTGTCGTCCTGGCATTCTATCCACAATTTCATCAAGGCACTGTTGGTCCAGATTGTCCCACTCCTGAATGCCGATTCGGGGTAGGTCCCTCCGAGTCGTTTGTGGGTGACGTCGTAAACAGCCCTTTTCAAGCTATCCCAGGCGTGTTCGGTAGGTTTCATGTCTGGAGAATACGCTGGCCACTCTAGTCGAGCGATATCGTTATCCTCAAGAAAGTCATTCACAAGATGTGCACAATGGGGGCGCGAATTGTCGTCGATGAAGACGAATGCCTCGCCAATATACCACCGATATGTTTGCATTATCGGTCGAAGGATGGCATTCACGGATCGTACAGTCGTTACAGCGCCTACCATGACCACCAGCGGCGTACGTCGGTGCCACATAACGCCACACCGATACAGCAGGGAACCTTCACCTTGCTGCAATCGCTGGACAGTGTGTCTAAGGCGTTCAGCGTGACCGGGTTGCCCCCAAACTCGTCTCCGACGATTGTCTGGTTGAAGGCATTTGTGACACTCATCGGTGAAGATAACGTGATGCCGATCCTGAGCGGTCCATTCGACATGTTGTTGGGCCCATCTGTACCGTGCTCCATGGTGTCGTGATTGCAAAGGTGGGCCTCGCCATGGACGTCGGGAGTGAAGTTGTGCAACATGCAGCCTATTGCGCACAGTTTGAGTCATAATACGACATCTTGTGGCTGCACGAGAAGCATTATTCAACATGGTGGCGTTGCTGTCAGGATTCCTCCGGTCCAAACTCCGTAGGTAGCGGTCATCCACTGCAGTAGAAGCCCTTGGGCGGCCTGAGAAAGGCATGTCATCGACTGTTTTTGGCTCTCTGTATTCCTCCAAGCCCGAACAACATCGATTTGGTTCAGTCCGAAACACCTGTACGCTCCCCTCAATGAGAGCCCTCCCTGGCACAGAGTAACAAATTTTCAGTACAAGAGGAAACGATGAATCAACACATATAATTGTAATAATATTGATTTATCATATCAACTTCTATGAGGGTAAATTATAGCTATAACGATGACATATTGGTGTAGTTCAGAGCACTGCGCGACAGCTCGCTAGACAGGGAAGTGAGCGATGCTGAGATCGAATTCACGCTGCTGATTAACGACCGTTGGTTTGTTACACCGGCCAGCCTGCGCGTGATTTTAGGCTGTTATCTTCAGCTGGTCAGCGATATGCCGGGTGGTCCCCAATCTTGTCACAAACCTGTTTAACGTACCTTATTATTTATTTTCAGCGTTACTCAGTACATTGCCAGGTTTACTCTTGTACACATTTACAACTGCTAGCGTTTTACAAAGCGTTTAACAATGTATCAACTAAATTTTTTTTACTTCGGAATACAACACAATCACCTCTAAGCATTACCATACACGTAACGTTACAGGTTTTGCACAGATCACAATAAATGTTCGAATACCCCAGTGTCAACTTCAGTGTAACTGTGGGCCCTTGGGAGGGAATGTTGTGGTGCTTTACTGATTGCCTGTGCACATTTCCAAATGATTGCAGCAGCGTCCATGGAAGGGCCAAGCAGTTCATCTCGCGTATTCACCTTTCGTTTGTACACCTCAGACGTCTTCCATACCCGTAAGCAAACATGTAATGATGTAAGGTATGGCAATCTTGGTGCCAGTTACTGTACTACGACGACCTATCCAGCGGTTAGGGCAAGTGCGGTTGAGATATTTCCTCACACATCTGGTAAGATGTGGAGTACCTCCTTCATGCTGGAAGTATATTCCAGTCTCCTCGTCACAGTGTTCAGCAAACAAATTTTCCCCGAAACGCAAGTAATTGTCCCGTGCTTGGCTGTTCTAAAATGACTGGAGCGGTCAACATGTTACCGAACACGCCACACGGAACACTGATCGAAAACCGAGCTTGAAAATTTGTTTCAACTGGATATTGTGGATATTCCTGCGAGCATAGGTAATTATTATCTACGAGTACTGTCGATCCCATTCCCTGTGAACGTGGCTTTACCAGTGAACAGTGTGAATGGGATCAAATGAAGATTTAATGATTTCAGTCAATGAGAAAATTCAAGCGTTGTACCACTGTCGCCAAAGTGAAGATTGTGGACACGCTGTATCTGTAAATTATACGAGTTTTTCGCACGTAATGGTCGCCATACAAGTGTTCATAGGACACTGGAAGCTGCAGAAAGGCGTCGTATGGTAGTGGTATGCCTACGCTGCACCATTTCAACTTGTTGCTGTCTCCACACTGGTAGTGGAACTACACGTTCAGAAGAAAAACGGGCTCTTGGAAGAATACCTGTGTCCCCCAATATACTGAAATCTCTGGTAAACAATCTATGATCAGAAATTCGACGAGTCGGAAAGATAATCTTCGGCAGCAACAAAAGCACTACCTTCACATAAGCCGTAAACATACATCATACCCAAATATTCTTCATTGGTGTAGATGTGTGGCATCTCAGCCAGCGCGTGTACCAACACAGTAAACAGGCGTTTCCATCGTAGTACTTCACCCATAACCCAACCTGGACAGCTGCGCTTTCAGCTGGCTAGTTTTTTGGCAGAAAGATATTCCGAGCAAAAAGGTTTAAAACATAGATGAAGGTTGGGCTATAATAAGAGAGGTAGCGTGGGTAAGACACATATGAGCGCCTCACTGACCCAAAAACAAATGTAAATAAAATACATTATGTATCGGAAATCATTCGGAATAGAACATATGTCCGCAATACGAAATTATGAAGTGTTCTGCTTCAAATGAGTATTCCTTTAATAACCTTGAATATTGGCCATTCCTCCTCTGACACCTGGTATATTTTCAGAAAATGAACTGTTTTTACTGGATAGATGCAGCTGTAAAGAGAGTCTGCCACGCAGTCGGGTTTACACCGGAGAGAGAGAGAGAGAGAGAGAGAGAGAGAGAGAGGGGGGGGGGAGATGACAGTACTTTCTGCTCACTGTGACAATATGTGTATGGAAGATCAGGCTAAAAGGAATAAGAGGATTAAACGTTCCGTCGACAACGAAGCCATTACAAATGGAGCAGGGGCTCGGATGAGGGAAACGATGCGACAGCAACTTATAACTCTACCTTGAAGAATCCATTCCGAAATTTGACTTAAGCGCTTTAGGCAAGCCACGGAGAGTTTAAATCCGTATGACCAGACTGTAATGTGAACGACGGGCCTACCGAATCCTTGTCCAGTGTTGTAAGTATTGTGCAAGCCCGGTTCATTGTAAACAGCACGACGACAACCACAATAGAGCCTGTGGAACGTTACAGTACATTCATCCTGCGGTACTGCAAGTTCTGAGTGATAGGCGGCACCACAAATTTATTTGAAATCTTGGTTGTGACCTCGTCAGCAGAATAGTTACAGAGAGAAAAAAAAAAAACAAATGCCAAAGACAACCAAGAAGATTACTGGTAGTTTGTTCATCAACACTTTTCATCGACAGTTCTGTCACGTTGTGGTTTCTCACCGGAAAACGCACAGGCAACGCAAGAAATAAGGGTTCTACATCTATATTTACATGACTACTCTGCAGTTCACTCAGAAGAGCCTGGCTGAGGTTTCATCGAACCACCTTCAGACTGTTTCTCTACCGTTCTACTTTCGCAGGGTATGAAGGAAATATCAACACTTGAATCTTTCAGTAAGAGCTCTGATTTGTCTTACTTTAATACGATGTTCATTTCTCCTTAGGGGGGTGTCAATAAAATATTCTCGCATTCAGAGGAAAAAGTTTGTTCTCGCCTCAACACAAAATGCCTTTTACTAATATTGTACCACAAGCCGTTATTGTGATTGTGTTATTAGACAACCAGTTTCGAAGTTCCAATCACCTCATCTTTAGAGCTGTCGTATGAATTCCGCCAAGTACCACTCGTGCATGTATAAGACAGGTACCAATAATCGTAGTTGGTTCCGAACTTCATGAAAATTTGTCCTGTTAATACACTTGACAATTACTAGTGTCTTACATATGCACTGTCTTATATATGAACTGGTACCATTCATGAAACAGGCTTGAAAATGACGTGACTGGACCGTCGAAACTGGTTGCATAATAAAATAATCAAAATAACGACCTTTGGTGCAGTACTGTTACTTTTCATCGACCAAACGCTGTCCCAAGCTGTTGAACCCAAGATAGAATTACATTTACAAAATACCTTTGTTTAATTGTTTGTAATCCAGTTCGCTTATCATGTCCGTGCACTGTCTCCTCTGGTTCGTGATAATACTAAACGCACTGACCTTTCGTTGGATTCTTCCGATGCCCTCCGTGAATCCTACTTGGTAAGGATGCCATACCACAATGCAGTACTGTAGCAGAGAACGGACCACTATAGTATATGCAGTCTCTTTAGTAGACCTGTAGCTTCTTCTAAGTTTTCTGCCAAAAAACGCAGTCTTCGGCTTGCCATCCTCACAACGTTATCTAAGAGGTCGTTCAACTTTAAGCTGTTGGTAATAGTTACCTTTGGCAGAAATACGTTTGATCGTGTGTCAGTAAAAAAACGTCACTATATTTCAAGTTGTTAATTTTATAATCAAGTGAATGTTTTCTGAACGTATTTATATGGACTGTAACCTTGTACAGTTGAGAACCATGGACAACAAACAGTGAAACCAAAAAGCGGAAAGAAACTTTTGAAGTGTGACGCTGCAGAAGAGTGGAACAGATTTAACGATTAGATCGATTAACTAATGTGACGTTAGTGGTACATAAGCAAACTACGAACAAAGATGTAATATGGCGTGACTAAAAGAACGGATCAGCTGGTGTAACACATCTTGATGTATGACAGAAATCGTCAGTTCCACAGCTTGAAGATGGAATGTTTTGCAGTTGAACAGCACCTTTAAGCTAAATGTTAATATTGAACCATCGATTGACAGAGGTTCAGTTCAGGCAGAATCAAGACTTAGATAATTACTACTAAAGTAAAAAAAAATCAGGTAAACGGGCAGGCATTCAGTAAGCAATGCGACACATCCTTTTCCTGCAATTATCGGCTGAAAAAATGCGAATTTTAGTGGTGTATGTGGAATATTCCCGATTCATGGCCTACACTTACATGAACTTCTCGTAGGTGGCGGCGCAAATCGTAGCCTTCAAAATGGCATGTGTAACGGAGGTGAGTTCCAAGCACAGAGCTGTCACGGAGTTTGTTTTGGCGGACCAGTAGAGTATTTTGCAAAATATCTCGGGAGACATGACAGAGAATGAAAGTACAATGAGTCGCTGGCCGCGAAAACAAGGTCGAGTAAACCTGTCCGATCTCCCGCCTACCGGCCGGCCCTCAAGAAACTGAAGAAACTACTTCAGTGGTTCGTCACCACGAAAACGCAAATGAACCTCTCCTTCTCGACGTCAACTCAAGACCTCACACAAGTCTTTGCACCCTTGCACCCGAGAAGAGCTCTTAAAACATCATTGGACTGTTCTTACTCAGGCTCCCTACAACCCGGATATCGCACCTTCCGACAAATGTGTTTGGCCCAATGAAGGATGCGCTCTATAGGAAGCACTGAGAGGATGATAGGGAGGTTACTGTTCCAGCAAGACTTTGGCTCCTAAGTAGTCGCAAAAAAAAAAAAAAAAAAAAAAAAAAAAAAAAAAAAAAAAAAAAACTACGGGTATGACTGAAACCACAGGTTCTCTTTGCAAAACTGATAAACTGATACAGCTACGTGATTGTGGTTGGTCTGTACAGTAGAGATCTGAAAGTGGAACGAAATAATGGAAGTCGAATATCTGCTGAACATGTTCAATGCAGTGGAGTGATTTTTCTCATCAGAATTTTAAGGTTTTCCGTCGACTCAAAATTTGGCAATGTCACATCGAGCGTAAACGTGTAAGGACCATGAAATAAATTGGTGTCTGATCTAAAATACTGCGTGACATCATATACACTATGTAATCAAAAGTATCTGTACACCCTCAAAAACATACGTTTTTCAAATGGATTCAAATGACTCGGAGCACTATGGGACTTAACATCTAAGGTCATCAGTCCCCTAGAACTTAGAACTACTTAAACCGAACTAACCAAAGGACAGCACACACATCCATGCCCGAGGCAGGATTCGAACCTTCGACCGTAGCTGTAACGCGGTTCCAGACTGAAGTGCCTAGAACCGCTCGGCCACCAGCGGCCGGCTACGTTTTACGTATTAGGTGCATTATGATGTCACCTATTGCCAGGTTCTCCATATCAGCGACCTCTGTAGTCGTTAGACATTGTGAAGGGTCAGAGTGGGGAACTCACGGACCTCGAATGTGATGATGTTTCGTTTGTGTGACGCTCAACTGCGCAGTCATCAGCGACCGTACAGAGTCCCAGTTTTTATGCAGGCCAATTTTTACACATACCATTCTAGCCACTGTAACGAATGATGGTTATGAGGATGAAATGATAAGGGCAACACAAACACGCTGGCAGAGAAATTCCGAGACCCGGCCGGGAGTCGAACCCGGGACCCCGTGATCCAAAGGCAGCAACGCTAGCGGGTAGAACACGAGCTGCGGACGACTTCGAACGTAGTCAGTTGGCTAGATGTCACTTGCGTCACTCGTCTGTACACGATATCTTCACACTCCTAAAAGACCCTAAGGTCCACTGTTTCCGATGTGATAGTGAAGTGGAAACGTGAAGGGACACGAACAGCACTAAAGCGCACAGGTCGAACTCGTCTGTTGGCTGACAGAGACCGCCGACAGTTGAAGATGGTCTTAATGTGTAATGGGCAGATATCTATCCAGACCATCGCTCAGGAATTCCAATTGCAGCAGTATCCACTGCAAGTATTATGACAGTTAGGTGGGAGGTGAGAAAACTTGGATCTCATGGACGAGCGGCTGCTCATAAGCCACACATCACGACGGTAAATTCCAAACGACGCCTCGCTTGGTGTAAGGAGCGTAAACTATGGAAGATTTAACACTGGAAAAGCGTTGGGTGGAGTGACGAATCACGGTACACAATGTGGCGATCCGATGGCATGGTGTGCATATGGCGAATGCCCGGTGAACGTATTCTGCAGCTTGTGTAATTCCAACAGTAAAATTCGGAGGCGATGGTGTTATGACGGGGTCGTGCGTTTCATGGAGGGGTTTGCACTCCTATTTGTCTTGCGTGGCTCTATCACAGCACAGGTCTGCATTGATGTTTTAAACACCGTCTTGTTTCCCACTGTTGAAGGAGAATTCGGGGACGGCGATTGCATCTTTCAAGAAGATAGCGCACCTGTTCATAATGCATTTCCTTTAGCGGAGTGGTTGTACAAGAGCATATCTGTAAAGGACTGACCTGCCCAGAGTCCTGATCTAAATCCCATAGAACATCTGTAAGATGTTTAGGAACGCCGACTTCGTGCCAGGCCTCACCAACCGACATCGATAACTCTCCTCAGTGCAGCACTCCGTGAAGAATTTGCTGCCTTCCCCAGGGAACCTTCCAGGACCTGATTGAACGTATGCCTGCCATAGTGGAAGCTGGCATCAAGGCTAAGGGTTGGCCAACAACATAGCGAATTCCAGCATTATCGATGGAGGGCATCAGGAACTTGGAAGTCATTTTGAGCCAAGTGTCCGGATATTTTTGATTACATAATGTACCATAACACGACATAGATACTGTTATATATTTTTCTAATCTGCAGGTTGTGTTAAGGGAATATTTTTATGCTGGAAGCACTGAGCTGGAGCTATGTAAGCAAACTCAGATTAAAGTTCTATGCAAACATGGAAATAATGTTAGTGCATATTGACTTCCCGTAATTAATTGAGATGTAATACTTTTCTGTCAAATGTAGTGTGTTTGAAAACTTCGGAAGGCAGTCAAAATGCCGTCGCCTTGTCGTATTACTATTTTTTGAAAGAGACGTTTGTGTATTAACGTGAAAGTAAATGCCGTCATCTTATCGTCTTGATATTTTGTGAAAGAGACGTGTGTGTATAAACGTGAAACTAAGTTACTGTAGAAAACTGAAAATAATTTTCTGTAGCTTACACGGTCCCTTTATACTCCAAACGCTTTTCGTCTGCTGGTTCTTTTCTTTTGCGCTAAAGAGGTATGTTGCCAACTCCTCCATTTTTCTGCTTATTCTGACAGACGTGTATTCCTAAATCTGGAAAATATTCTTCTCAGCCAACAGCCGAAAATCTGGCAGATTTCTCGTATTGCTGTATTTTAATAAGTTAAACATATACAATAATTTAGTTAACTTAATTGAGGTTGTTATAAAATGTTCAAACGGGAAATTCCATTTGGTTAATAATGGATCCTGGGTGGTCTTTTAGAATAGATAGGTTAACGTATTGTTTAAATCAGTAGTGTAATTATTATTGCCAACTGCGTGATGTCTCACACACTAACAGACAGCAGCGGGGTCACAGTGTGTTTCTTAAACAAACAATCACAATTTCTACGACATTGTTTGCAGTGCTGCTGTGACCATTCGTATTTTCAAGGAGCACTGGCAGCAGTCCCCACCCGTTTTCAGCACATTTACTTAACTCTCTTACCTTTGAATAAGAAGTCCGGTTTCTTAGACGAATGTACGCTTTATTAAAAATGCCGAAGAAATCTCCAAATAGACAACAGTTTAGAGAAGAATGGCCAAAAGATACGAAAGTAAAGGAATGTATTTAACAGGTGTCTGTAGATAAAACAAATGTAGCTTGTCGGTGTCTTCTCAATCGCAAGTATTCTGGACTGAGAGAGCATTCTAAATTCGACAAGCCTGAGAAAGCGGCTACGCTATTTCCATGTGCTAGAAAGTCTAAATTTAATTTCACGAAGCTGAGGCAGGAATGACATTATTTGTGGGTAAGCCTTATGCTGTACAGTGTGTTGGGGATCTTAGAGAGCTGAGCAAACTGTTTTTCCAAGTAAGTGATCTGAGAATGCATCGCACAAAATGAAGTGATAAAAATGTAATACATGCACACTTTAAAGATAGTTCGTAAAGCACACTTCTGGACGACAGCAGTGATACTATTGTAGCTTCAACAATTTTGAGGCTGTTAGAGATTGAACAGATGATGCAAAGCCAGTTGCTGAAAGTACGAATGTTTATTTATTTATTATTTATTTATGCATTTATTTTACCTGGCAAGATTAGGGCCTTCAGGCCCTCTCTTACACCTAACCAGGCATACTCAGGTTGAACGAGTTACAGTTTCTACTTAACATTAAGGACATATAGCCTATTATACAGTATTGATGTTAAACAAAAAAATAGATATTATAACAGTAGTACAATGATAATTATAACAATAAAAAATAATTATAACAATCAATAATAATAATAGTAATAATAATAATAATAATAATAATAATAATAATAGTAATAATAATAATGACTATGTATACGAAAGTAAACATACTTTTCTTTTCTGAATGTCAGTCCCATTGTTAGTTGGGAATTTTCTCGTTATGTTCTTGCAGCTTGTGAGTTATTCTCATCGAGCAGAGACATAAGATGTTAGCTGGCTTTGAACTTAATTTTGAAGAACATGGGTGGTATAGGCTCATATGATGCATTTATTTTGGTCGGTAGTGGCAGTGAAGTTTATGCTCTACTTGAACTAGAAAGCCCAGATTTCTTTCGTATGTTGTTGATACTCCATTGACATGGCCCTTTCCCATTTTAGTGTACAATATTATTTGTTAAAACCAACTGCTAGAAAGAAATTGCTGGGTCGTGATGCGCTTTGAAAATTTGCGCTGCGCTGTGAAAATTTTCGATGTTGTTTTCTCTCTCGCAGTCTGCTTTATCTACGAGAGCAGGGTATTCATTAGACAGATTGTTCATAAATTATCTTTATAGTACGTTCATAAATTATCTTTACAAGAAAATACCTTGAAAATCTACTGAATATGAACATGCTTTTCAACTCGTAAAGCGGTCTTTTTTTTCCTTGCAGATGACGCAAAATTGAACTTGAAAACCTGATAAAATGTGGACCCCACAAGAGAAAGATCCGTGTTTGGCCTGGTTCATGGAGATGACGTCCGTTACCCAAGTCTAACGGAACTTTCTAACACGGCATTGAAGGCGACCACTGTCATTTTTGGAAACAGACAGCGCTCTCCATAAACAGAGGTTAGGTCACCCATGTGTCTCAGACGCTAACAGGACGAGACATCATAAGTGCATACAAGGAGTCCGTCAAAATCAGTGTGTACGCGAAAGTGGAAAAGCAAAAGCTATTTTTCTTATAATGCAACTAACTTCACAAGTGCGAAGTGAAAAGAATTTGTTACATCATAAAACATATCTACGAATCCAAATTTCATCCTGAGGCCAGCCCTATTGCAAGTGTATTTTGTGAATTTAACGGGTTTATCAGGACGTGTACACCACACAGGCACACTAAGTGGATTGAATACGTGACGCTCTTTCAGCAAATACTAAATAATTTGCGACATCATCAACACGTCCTACACTAATCGAGTTGATGCGCAAAAAGTATAAAAGAGACTACTGTGTTCAGTCCGTACCTAAATTTTCTGAGAAAGATATACCGTTAGAAGAAACTGTTAGACAAGCCATTATAGCGTTGGAAGCTAGTAATGAATAGTATGATAAAGCAACAGGTCATACAACTAATTTTCATGTTAGGTGGGGGGGTGCTACAGCATACACATCCTCAATCTAACAAAAACGAAAACTTAACTAAAATGGCGGGACTGTATATTATGCACTGAGTGCCACACCTTGTGTGCTATTTTCAGAGTATCGCAAGAACAGGGAAAATACGTGGATCACATCCACGAGCAGATATCATAGAATTTACACACTAAACAAATGAGATTAGTGTACTCCAACCACATCAGCGCCTGCAGCCCTTATGGAAAATACATCCATGTATAATTCTTATAGATATTTATAGTCTGTCCGATAGTAATATATAAAGACACTCCTACGATTTGGCACTATACATTTTTCAATGATCTATACGCAAAAATATCAATATTGCTTTTTAAGCAAATTGGAGAATCACACAATGAATATTATTCTCGATATAATCCAAGGTAAGTATAAAGCTTCTTTGAAATCTATTATGAAAAGTTTGTCACTCTAATCAGAGCAAAATGGCAATATACAAGCTATATGCCAAATACAGTTTTGGAAAGAATGAATATGAACGACAACAGTACAGTCTGGCAGCCAGGGGTGGAGTTAGCTTAATTGCAGGTAGTCAACAGTAACTCCTCTCTCCTCTTCCCATTTTTGACATTGACTTTTGTGGCCATCTTCGTGCATGCGAGATATTGCGTCGCTTAAGAAACTATGAATGTGTGTAAGGGAAACAACCCTTCGTTCACAAATTAACTAGTGAAACTGACAAAATAAGACTTAATTGCTCAAAGGAAATGCTATGAATAAACAGCATTAAGTAAAAACTGACACATATGTAAGACCAAATTACAGAAAATTCGATTACGTGAAGTGACAATTTTTCCTTGTTATGTTCACAAATTATTATAGGAGTAAAGAGAATACTTCATACTCCATATAGCTAGCCCATACATTAACCATAAAAATAAACATTTATAACGAGTATTTATACAGCCCACTTTATGTTTTCTAAACAGATTTTGCTAGTATGAAACATTTCATCTAATGATACGTCCATTTTACCAAGGAATTATGTGGCAAAACGCCAGCACCAACTTTACACACACGATCGTACGTAGACATAGGAGTATGTACAAGAAGAAAGATAAATCAGAGTAAGTGGCTATATGCACAAGAAATTATTCACATGGAAATATATTTCTTTCCGTATGCATACACTCCTCATTTACATGGAAATACAGTTCTTTTACAGAAAGGTTTTAATTATACTAAAGTAATGAGCAAAACCAAAGTTAACGAATATGCTATGTGAAGGGGAACAGGCTAGTCAATATAGTGATGGTACTCAAATTAAGAGCGGTTTATGTTACACTACAAACAGCTACTTACAATAAGAAAGAAACGTACTAATTACATCAAATTGCAACCTATTAAGCTACGACGATTACACTATACTTTATACTATTCTATTCTGCATCTTCGTTAAAGCATTCTACCTATGCGTTAAAGTGAACACGAAAAATTAACATATCGTATAGGAAGGAATGGCATAATCCGTATCACTTCATAGAAGGGGGTTACCTTCATGGAGTCAGATGTTATTGAATTTAGCATATGTTAAAATTCAGAAGTAAGTAAGAAACACTTTTTTTGTTTTCTCCAAAAGAATTCCTGCCGCAAGATACAGCTCGTCAAAGATTACACTGCGAACAGCTAGTGTGCTAGGTGCTTGTATCATACTCATATATACAGGTTACCGATTAATAATCAGATCCAAACATATATAGCCTGAAGTGCCGCCTTACAAACTCAGTATTGCCTCTTGAGAGAAAAGATTTACTACCACTGACGTAGATCCTTCGTACAATAAACAATACCCAATAGTTCGAAGGAAGCGTATGCCCCACTCAAGAGCGCTGCAAAAATTAACCACGAAACTGTCGTCGAGTATCCTTAGTTTCCACCTGTTGAAGAAACTTAAAACATTATCTGAGCTGAAACATCTACATAGACATGGATTCTCTGCAAATCACATTAAATTCCTGGCAGAAAGTTGATCGAACCACCTTCATAATTGTTTATTATTCCAATCTCGTATAGCGTTCGAAACTAACGGACACCTACATCTTTCCGTACGAGCTCTGGTTTCCCTTATTTTGTCGTGGTGATCGTTACTCCCTATGAACGTCGGTGCCAACAAAATATTGTCGCATACGGAGGAGAAAACTGATGACTGGAATTTCGTGAGAAGATTCCGTCGCAATGATTATCGCCTTTGTTCTAATGATGTCTATCCCAAATCCCGTTTCATTTCAGTGAGACTCTCTCCCATATTCGGCGATAAAAGAAAACGTGCTGCCCTTCATTGAAATTTTTCGATGTACTCCGTCAGTTCTACCCGGTAAGGATCCTTTAAAAGAGGACGAACCAGCTTAGTGTAGGCAGTCTCCTTAGTATATATGTTACATGTCCTGCCAATAAAACGCAGTCGTTGGTTAGCCTTCCTCACAACATTTTCTGTGTGTTCTCTCCAGTTTAAGTTGTTTGTAATTGTAGTTTCTCGGTATTTTAGTTGAACTTACGGCCTTTAGATTGGTCTGATTTATTTTGTAACCGAGGTTTAACGAATTCCGTTTAACACCCATGTGGATGACTTCATACTCTTCGTTATTTAGGGTCAACTGCAAGTTTTCGCAGTATTCAGATATCTTTCTAAGTCGTTTTTCAATTTGTTTTGATCTTCTGATGACTTTATTAGTCCATAAACGACAGCGCTATCTGCAAACAACTTAAGACTGCTGCTCTGATTGTCTCCCAAATCTTTTATATAGATCAGGAACAGCAAAGCGCCTATAACACTACCTTGGGGGGGGTGGGGGGGGGGCAGGGGCAGAAATCACTTCTGTTTTACTGGATGGCTTTCTGTCAGTGATTGCAGACCGAGCTCCGCCACACGGCAGGTCTAGAGAAACTACCTAGCACTCGCCCCAATTGTACAGCCGACTTTGCTAGCGATGGTTCACTAACAAAATACGCTCTCATTTGCCGAGACGATAGTTATCATAGCCATCAGCTACGTTATTTGCTACGACCTAGCAAGGCGCCATTATCAGTTACTATTGATATTGTAAATCATGTACCGTCAGGAGCGACGTTCATCCTTAATGGATTGAAGTTAAGTATTCCACCAGCTACGTCCGTAGTTTCTCAATTCTAATTCCCTTGCATGTTCCAGACCTCACGCAAGCCTGCGTGAGCTAAACGCGTGCCTTTCGGCCTCGTCTAGTAACACCGTGTTGGCTCTCCTGCCAACCACAACCGGCTGTAAGAGAAAATCCCCACTTCATCGCAACCACGGAGATACTGTGTTCCGTCGCTCGTGCGCCGACTATAACACCACGTTGAAACTCTAATGTTGATATCTCTCCGTCGTAGCAGCAGTAATCGATCTAAGTACTGCGCCAGACACGTGTTGTCTTATACAGGCATTGCCGACCCTGTGGTCGAGTGGTTCTAGGCGCTACAGTCTGGAACCGCGCGACCGCTACGGTCGCAGGTTCGTATCCTACCTTGGGCATGGATGTGTGTGATGTCCTTAGGTTAGTTAGGTTTAAGTAGTTCCAAATTCTAGGGGACTGATGACCTCAGAACTTAAATCCCAAAGTGCTCAGAGCGATTTTGAACCATTGCCGATCCTGTGCCATACTCTGTCTGTTTAGGTATCTTTTTATTTCAATACGTATGCCTGCACCAGTTTCTTTGGCGCTTCAGTGTAGTTACACAAGGCTTTTCGCAGGTGATGTAGTTATCTATTAAGAAAGTTCTATCTGAAAAAAAGCTGCACAAATATTTAGTTGGATCTAGATAAGATTACAAACTGCCGTGTTTCTTGGAAGCTAGCTTAAATGTTCAGAAATGTAAAATAGTGCCCCTTGAATTATGTACATGTCTATAATATCAGTTAATATCAGTGAGTCGCAGTTAAATTGAGGGAAAAGAAAATTAACGATCACATGTATCACTGAGCAGTAGGTAAAGCATACGGCAGACTTCGTTTCATTGGTAGGATACATGAAAAATTTAGTAACTGTACAAAGGACATTGTTCAAAAAATTGTCATGCGAACCGTCCTTGAATATTTCTGAATTGTATTGCACCCAAGCCAATAGGTTTAAAAAGTTTATTGAAGGTATATAAGGAAGGGCTCCACGAATGGTCACTGATCTGTTCGATCCATGGGACAGTTTCACGGTCATGTAGGATAAACAGAACTAGAAGACGGCTGAAGATAAACAGAAATTATCAAGTGAAAGCATACTACAAAGTTACATAACACAGTTTTAAACGAGGAATCTACGAATATATTAATACCGCTTTGTATCGCTCCCGAAGGGACTATTAGAACAGGATAAGATTAATTACAACACACACTGAGGCGTTTAAATAATAAATCGTCTCACGCTGCATACGTCAATGGAATTGGTAGAAGACCTAATAACAATATAACTTCCCACTGCTATACACTCCTTGCTGGTTTGAGGATTATGGATGAAGATGCTTATCTGAAAGAAAGACCGACTAAAATATAGAGGAAATCAAATAATGTCGCATTCACCGTAGTTGAGGGGGTGAATTTAACTTACGGTGTATAACTTATTAACGAAAAGTGCACGTGCCTCCAACACGAATCGGAAATGTAATGCTGAAACGTTTATTGTCAAAAATTAAACTCCTGAAATTTTTTTTCCACTCTACGAAATTGTCCCATGTGGAAAAGCCGTGTTAATGAAATTCTTTCATGAGGAATTTTACGACTTAGTTGTCAGCTGTTGGCAGTTTTTATATTTCACTGCGGTTATTACCTCTTTCGTGGGTTTCTGCGCCGTCTTCCACTCCCTCACAAAACATTTATCACTTCTCTAGAGTACCCGCCGCTCTCTCCTTCACTAATCAAACTGTATGACCCACATTTTTTGCAGTTGCAAACGTGTGATCATAAATACATCTCTGGCGACCTCGTCAGTGTAAACAGAAACTCATTATATCATATCGGTAGACTTCTCTTCTAACTTTGCTGTCTAAGTTACTGAATTAGTTGTCGAACTAAATGTGAACATCAAATCTGTTTCAAACGCGTTAATTGCAGTATTTGAAAATTTATTATCGGAAGAATATTTTTTGCAGAGTTAAATAATTGCAATCCAGTTCAAAAAATCGAATGATATTGCAGTGATGAAATGAAAATGATCCAATTAAAATTTTATTTCTCGGCTGCTGAGAAAGAGATTATTTTTTTTTACGGACGATCTGTTCAGTGTAAGTGAATTTCATCTTTGCAAGTGGAATTGGTAGCTTGTCGGAGCCGTGTTAAACCATATAGCAAATATTTCCAAGATTCCATTTGTAATAAAGAAACTCTATTTGGTCTTTTACTTGTGAATTCTATCCCACATGTCCACGTTGTGTTTTGTATCGACAGAATACCAAGAAAATGACAGCATAATTATTTTACCGTTAGAACATCAGTAACGTAACCAATCATGCTGACAATCCTAATACCTCAGCATTCCACTATGAGTCCGGTTGAACCTGCAAATTTAAACTATTACATTCCTGTGAACTGTTGCTCTCTTTGATTAACAAAATAGAAATAGAAAATGTGACACTTCCTGGAAGGTCAGTTATATGTCTATATATACTGACTTAATATTAAATTTTTAAACTAATTAACTACAGCCCAAGAGCAATCATGAACACAAGAGAAAGGAAAAAAATTACAGTGGCATGAGTACACAATAGTATAACCCAGAGGCTATAACTCTAAATTTACTACACTTTATTACAATGTCTTACATCAAGTAAATAACTGCAGCCAAGAAACATTGTTGATATTACTAAGGATATTACAAACGGGCACACGGCCACATGACCCCACGTTATGCCAAGAGCGGCCGCCTGTCATATCATGTACACTCTGATTATAGTTCGGTACAGGAAACTTCTAAAACAAAAAAAGAGCACACATGTAACGACAAACATAATGATTTCACATGCTCTTAAGCAGCCCCACGCTCGGGATTGTACAGTACAATGGCAGTAAGTATACTTAATAAAATGTTTTCATTCATAAGAACACTGTAAAACCCAATATTAAATAAAATATACACGACGTCAATTAATGGCACCATCAAGTTACTCAGCTGTTATGTTGACTGAAAAGGTCAATGACTCTAGCAATTGCCACCCCCCCCCCCCCCCAAATAACAAATAATTAAGGAACGGTTGCTCTGAGTAGGTAATAGGCCAATGATTGCAAGCTGTTCTTAAACAAAAATGTGTTTCGATAATCGCAGATCGCACAAGATAACTCAGTAAAATGGAAATCACTCAAAACTTTAAAAGGATAACACTCATCTGAAAAAAAAAGCATCTATTTTTTTGAAATGCAACCAGCATATTGACATACAAAATTAACATAGGGCTGATAGAGGCAGTGCTGTTAGGAGCAGAGCAAAACATACTACACGATTAGAGCACGTGTAGGGAACAAAGTTTTACATACTTAGAGATGATCACCCACTTCCGCTGAAGCGAAGCTCAATTCTGTTCGGCCTCGCAGCATAATTTCACATCATAGCATAATTCCTGCCCAATATTCCAGCAGCTAAAGGCGCTTACCACTGATCATATTCCACTGTAGTGAGCCACAAACACGCCGCAAACCAGTAAGGGTACAACGGCGGATTCGACCTGCTGCAACGAAAACAGGAAGGAAGATTAGGATTTAGCTTTCTGTCGACATGCAGGTCATTGGAGATGGAGCACAAGCTGGGATTACTTCGAGGATGGGGAAAGAATTGGGCCGTGCTCTTTCAAAGGAGCGTTTCTGGCACTTGCCTGGAGTGATTTGGGGATATAACGGAAAACCTAAATCTGGATGGCCCGACGCAGGTTGGAATAGTCGTCCTCCCGAATTTGGGATCAGTTTACCACCTACTGCGCCACCTCGCTCAGTCTGCTGTGAAGAGCAGTTTCCTTCACACCGAGCGCCGCCTCTCCACGTAAAGTCACAACATTAATCAGCTTCCACTGCTGTCTGCTACAAGTTTTAAAGTACACTTCGGCACCCCATCACATCGTGCCTGCCGTAATGTAAACTTCGACGAAACACTGCCAATCGCTCGGTGGTAAACCACCACATTCATTTGCCCGTCCACCACTGTTTCTACCTGTTGTGCTTTCCTCCTTTTAAGCTTCTGGCACTGCCCTCTCGCCACCTTGCGGCAAGCGATACATCACAGGCCGATATCAAGAATCCCTGCAGTCGACAACCAACCGTCTCAGTGGGTAAAGTGTCAGTAACATTACTTATCTTGCGAACTTATTTCCCACGCCTTTTCATTCGTTCAGAAAATGAAATAAGTATCCTTTCCCTTTCTATCCAATATAGTAACTTTTTTGCACTGCTTCTTCATTTTGAATTTCAGCTGTGCTTCCTGAAATCAAATAGTCCATTTACTCTACCGCACGTGACAAAGTAGTGTGGAAGCAACTCATAAATAAAGAGAGCCACAGTACATACAAAAGTATGCAGGAGAAAATTCGTACGCACTTCTGTTCGATTTCAGCAGATTGTCTTGTACTGTTAGTATGCATTTCACTTTTTTTTTTTGCATCGTCGTTTATTTTAATGCGAAGCACTCTCGTTTCCTCAAGTAAATTCCGCAGCCACACATAATTCAGCGGCACACTATTGTTTGATGTTTATTTTTATTCGTGTTGATTTTACAGCTTCCTTTCAAGTCTCTTTATTCCATCCAACTGATCTTCAAAGTCCTTTGTCATTTCGGACACAAGTACAATGTCACTGACGAACAATAAAGTTTTTTGTACTTCTCCGTAAACTTTACTTCACATTCTAATTTTTAAGTTCCTTTTAGTGTCTGCTAATTGCACAGCTTGATAAACATTGAGGATATACTCGTACATCAGTCTTGTCTTACCAGACGCAACTACTGCCTTCTATTCGTTCTTTGATTACTCTTCATGTAGTGTAATTTCTGAACAAGTTGGACGTAACTTTCCGATCCTTGTAGTTTATCTGTGATTATTTCTAAATCTCAAAGAGTATTACTCAGCAGTAAATGACACTTTCACAGATTTGTTGACTTTACGGTTAACGTTTCGTTGATAGCTATATTTATGTTTAACACTTCATTAGTACTTGTATTATTCACTATTATTGACTTCTTTACCAGGTCTGCCCATTACAAAATTTTGTTGGAATTTTTTCTTTACTCGTCAGTTTTTGACGGGTTTGTCCCAACCGTCATAAATTCGTAGCCGGTATTCGAATCTGTGTCTTTGTCTCTCGGTTTCGCTCTCTATTACCATGGAAGTTAGTCCTTGATGTGTTAACAAATGTCCTATCATCAAATCCCTTCTTCTTGTCAATGCTTTCCGTATGTTCTTGCCTTCGCGCACCTTCCAAACAAACTCTTCTTTTATCTCAGAAGTCCACATAATTTCAGTATCCATCTGTAGCCCCACTTGTCAAACGCTTCAATTCTTTTCTTTTCCGACTATTTCGCAGTCAGTAATTCGGCATAATGTTAGGCTGGGGACGTCCCAGGTTATTATAATTAAATTGAGAGTGTTCCTAGTGCTGCAGTACGAGCTGTGTACATGTGATGACTGCATGTTGTGTGATGTCCTTAGGTTAGTTACGTTTAAGTAGTTCTACGTTCTAGTGGACTGATGACCAAAGATGTTGAGTCCCATAGTGCTCAGAGCCATTTGAACCATTTTTCTTTTAGCTGTGTACATCGCAGAACGCCAGAGTATCGTACAAGTGTTCATTAATCCATGCCCTCGCGGAGTATGCGGAAGAAAGTAATAGTTCCATTTTCTGCCGTTAGGTGAAAATATGACACTGTAAGCAGTTGTGTTGTAGGTGCAGACAGAGGAGAACAACTAACAAACAAATGATAATGGTGTTTCTGCTACGATTTTTAGGACATGATCACGAGTTACAACATGCGGCATCAATGATATGGTACAGCTTATATTTGCTTGCCGAGTTTCCGGCTTAATCACAGCAATAAGTCATTCTTTGGTATGATTCATTTCAGGAAGAATACGGATACATCTCTGACAAACACATCTTCCAGATATCTTCACAAAGAAGAGTCACGTTTTCATGCAAGATGGTGCGACACCAAATTTCGCTTGCCAGGTGAAAGATTTACCTCGAGAAACCTGCGATAACTACAGCGTCGACTCTATTCTACTTCAGATTTTGTGACCTTCCAAATCCCCCAGAATAAGTCCATGTGATTTCTGGTTGTGGGGATATCTGAAAGATCGCGTCTATCGAGAACATGTTTGGTTGGGTTGTTTTGGGGGAATAGACCAAACAGCGAGGTCATCGGTCTCACCGGGTTAGTGAAGGACTGGGAAGGAAGATGGCCGTGCTCTTTCAAAGGAACCATGCTGGTATTTACCTGAGGCGATTTAGGGAAATCACGGAAAACCTAAATCAGGATGGCCGGTCGCAGGATTGAACCGTCGTCCTCCCGAATGCGAATCTAGTGTGCTAACCACTGCGCCACCTCGCTCGAGTATCGAGGGTATATCTGGACTCTTTCTGATCTAGAAGATAGGATTAGACAACGTGTCGCTCTAATTACACCATATATCCTGCGGCCAGCTCGATCATGCCATCTTTGGATGAACCATATTGCTGAGTTTTGAGGTCATACTGAACAATTGTGGTAACTTGTGACGATAACCTATTGAGCCATAGTTATCATCTGTGTGAACGTTCCTTACATTTTCCTGCATCATCACCACATTCTCACTGCTGAGAGGGCCATATTTTCACCTAGCGACAGGAAGTGTAGCTGTTATTGCTTCAGCGCATTCAGCAACAGCACGTTTAATGAGCATACCTAAGATGTTTCAGCATCGTGCAATGTAAACAGCAAGTACAGCAGCACTCGGAACACTATCAGTTTCATTGTAACAACCCAGTACATTTTCAAAAACACCTTTCTCAAAATAAGGCCTGTGTATATTACTAACAGGTTTCTTCTGGCCAGGAATGACGTCTTTTCCTGTGAAGGTCTCCTTTTTGTCTTCCGTGCTTCGTCCGTCACATGTTATTTTGGTTCCAAGGTAGCAGAATTCCTTACCATCGTCTGCTTCACTGTCACCGGCGCAGGTCCGCATGTAGGCAACCCGAGAGAAACCGTAAATAAGTCATGGCATCTCTACGCTTTGCATTCGAGCAGCGCAAAGATATTGAGGCTCCTCAAGGTCACGGAGGTCTCACGAGCAACCTGGACAGCTCACTATCCTTATTATTGATTTTTTTCTGAAAAGTATGTCTTTATTAATAATGATAACATAACATTATGTCTGCGGTTACCCCAAATTCTTCTGTTGTTTATTGTCCTTTCATCCAGAACGATGCTGTTTCCGCTGGTCCAATTTTTCTCCGATGTCTGGTGAAAATCATCAGAGGGGCATCACGCTGATATGTAGACTCCCTATAGACCTTGGCAAACACAGAAATGAATACGGTAGAGGAGAAACTCCTCATTACTTTCGTGTTTCTTCCGTTTAGTCTTGGTCCCTACACCGAATTCGTTAGACTCCTCATACAATCAAACAGGTCGTGTAATTTTCCTTTACTTTCAACGTGGATAGCATTGTCATCAGAGAACAGTATTGCTTAACATTTTCAGCGAAGGAATTCCATCTGGGGAACAAAAAGTCATATGAGCAAAATGGTTTTTTAAATTATGTCATGAGCGAATCTTACTATTATTTTTTCTCCCTGAATTCTAGACCCACTCTTGATATTTTTTTCATTTACGTCATTGCTTCTTCGATGCATAGATTGTACTAGAGGCGAAATACTGGATTCCTGTCTTATAGCTTTTCTCATTCAAGAATTTCATTCTTGGTCGTCCAGTCTCACTGTTCCCTCTTGGTTTTTGTATGTATTGTGTGTTACCCGTCTTTCCTTATAGATCGCTCCAATTTTTTTTTATCAGAACTTTGAATATCTTGAATATCTTCTAGTTCGTCAAGTCATGTGGACCTATCCTAATTATTCCTAAGTTTGGCTTCCATTATGAAGCACAACGTAAGAACTATTTCGGGTGCTTTTACAAATGACACTGATCGTTGTCCAGCAGACATTCAGTATTTTTTCTTTCATTCTTCCTTATATTGTTCGTGTCACTAACTTCGAAGCATGAGTTGTGAAGCTAACAGTTCGGTAGTTCTTGCACTTCTCTGCACTTGCTGTCTTTGGAATTGTGAGGATGATTTTTTTCTGGATGTCCGGTAGTGTGTTTCAAGTGTGGTGTGTTTCAAGTGTCATAGATTCTACTCACAAACCTGAAGAGTCCTCTTTTTGTCACTTCCCCAAAAGACTTTAGATATTCCAAAGGAGTGGTTATCTATCTCATTTGTCTTATTTGATTTGAAGTCCTTTAAAGCCCTGTTAAATTCTGACTCTAATACTAGAACCTCTATGTTGTGTGGCATCAGACAAGTTATGACTCTCAGAAAGACCTTCAGTGTTCTCATCCCACCTATTCACTATTTCCTTCGTGTTTAACACTGAATATCCCATTCCACTCTTAAATGATCCGCCCTGGCTTTTAGTTATACACAAAGCTTACGTTCATATTGACACACAATGGCTCCTTTCATGAAGTGTGCGAATTATGTCTTCACCGTATCTAATGAGTATGCTGGAGGTGGCTTTAATTGATGTGCATGTTGTTAGCGTTAATTTTGTGCTTCATGATAATGAAAGAAATATACATAATGTCTAATAACACGAATGGTGTCGGGGTGCGAAACATATCCATCCGATGCATGAAGCACCGCTAAGATTGTCGCAGGCCTCTGTTCAAGATACAGTGCGGAGAGGTTTGGAGTTTAATCCATGACATCGGCAGAAAGTCCGGTAATCAGGAGTTTTGCGCCACTACCTGTTCTCCTCTTGGTTGCCAGATTGTGGAGGTGTTAACTTCTTCCACTACTAAATCGGTCTACCTCAGAGCCCAACGCCACTGCAGAGTCATGCTTCAGCTCCCTCCATTACTGAGGCAGTTGTATTTAATTTACTCCTCAGTTCTCTTAAATTTTCACTACTTACTCCTTTAGTTTGAGAGCGAATAGGTAAGCTACATACCGTATCTTATCGATTGCAGAGCTTTCCTTTAATACACATAGGCTTACTCATGCAAAGGATGGCAGCCAGTCAAGGAATATTTTAGGGAATTGGTTTAAGAAATTTATTTCAGAGTCCCAATGGGATCTTTACATTTTTTCTCCCAAAGTAATGCAAGCCGTGTCTAAGTGACAAAAGTCGCCTGTCTTTCAAAACCGAGGTGCTTCTGCCCAGTTAAAGTTGCTGACATGGGACGCCCTGAGCCCTGTGCTAAAACTGCTAGCGAATTCGCGCCGGAGCGTCCTGCGGAAAAAAAACATACTTCCTTCTCTGTCTTGTAATCCACACCTCGAGCAGAGCAGACGTCTTCTTGGAAGGCAGATACTCCGACTCGGCCTTTCGCGACCGGTCACCAACGTATAAGTCAACATGAACCGCTTGCCCTTCCGTTACCCATTTTAATTAATTATTCGACCTCCTAGACTGGTCTAAACTTGCTAACTTGCGACCCTAGGCGCGCCCTTTTTACCCCTTATATTGAAATATATCCTGTTCATTGTACATAATTTCCTGTTTTGTCATTTAACGGCAGCCCTCGATGCCCACTATCAAATCCTGACCACTAGACCTTCTGCACGCTGCCGCACCAAGGCATATTTAACACCCTTCTTCCCCCTTCCCTGCCAAGCAACACATTAACATCGGTTACAGAAGTCCCTTGTAAACTTCCCCTAACTTTACACTCTTGTTTGGGAAGGGTCTTCCGTAATCTTTAGCATGCGACTTTAAAACTTTCCGTTAATTACGTTTCAGCTCTGACCCTCATCCATCGAAATGAGTTTGCTTAAGAGATTACTGTTCACTTTTATTTCTGCCTAATAAAGCCGAATTTTCCAAGCAGCTTCCCTCGTAATTTTTCCAATACAGATTAAAAATTGTCTCTAAAAGCACGGCCGGTGCCTGAACGTATTAGCATATAAGTTGTATTGTGGGGCCAGAACTGGCCATTATAGTTTAAAAAGCACCACTTTATTTTATGAGCAATATCTTCATTCTCATCACCTGCTGGCAAATCAGATATCCTTCTTTACAAAAGGCAATAACCGTTCACAAAGGGCAGAGAGACTTAGTACCGTCTTAAATGACTTAAACATTTTCAAATTCGCGACGTCAGTATGCATAATTCTGAGAAATGGAGATCCACCAGATCCGATCAGAAGTTCATATATTGATGTTTTATACATAATACCATAGATAAACACAGCCTACAGGAATATTGAAGAGACTTTTGGAGAAAAGAGAGCCACATGTATGAATATCAAGAGCTCAGATGGAAACCTAGTTCTAAGCAAAGACGGGAAAGCAGAAAGGTGGAAGGAGTATATTGAGGGTCTATACGAGGGCGATGTATTTGAGGACAATATTATGGAAATGGAAAACGATGTAGATGAAGATGAAATTGGAGATACGATACTGCGTGAATAGTTTGACAGAGCAGTGAAATACCTGAGTCGAAACAAGGCCCCGGGAGTAGACAACACTCCATTAGAACTACTGACGCCCTTGGGAGACACAGTCCTGACAAAACTCTACCATCTGCTGAACAAGATGTACCAATTAGGCGAAATACTCTCAGACTTCAAGAAGAATATAATAATTCCAATCCCAAAGAAAGCAAGTGTTGACAGATGTGAAAATTACCGAACTATCAGTTTAATAAATCACAGCTGCAAAATTATAACGAGAATTACTTACAGACGAATGGAAAAACTGGTAAAAGGCGATCTCGGGGAAGATCAGTTTGGATTTCGCAGAAATGTTGGAACACGTGAGGCAATACTAACCTTACCACTTATCTTAGAAAATAGATTGAGGAAAGAGAAACATACGTTTCTACCATTTGTAGACTCACAGAAGGCTTTCGGGAATGTGGAGTGGAATACTCTCTTTCAAATTCTGAAGGTAGCAGGGGTAAAATACAGGGAGCGAAAGGCTACTTAGTATTTGTACAGAAACCAGATGGCAGTTATAAGAGTCGAGGGGTATGAAAGGGAAGCAGTGGTTGGGAAGGGAGTGAGAAAGGGTTGTACCCTCTCCCTGATGTTATTCAATCTGTATATTGAGCAAGCAGTAAAGGAAACAAAAGAAAAATTCGGAGTTGTATTAAAATCGATGGAGAAGAAATAAAATCTTTGAAGTTCGCCGATGACATTGTAATTCTGTCACAGACAGCAAAGGACTGGGAAGAGCAGTTTAACGGAATGGTTAGTGTCTTGAAAGGAGGATATAAGATGAAGATCAACAACAGCAAAACGAGGATAATGGAATTTAGTCGAATTAAGTCGGGTGATGCTGAGGGAATTAGATTACGATATGAAACACTTAAAGTTGTAAAGGAATTTTGCTATTTGGGGAGAAAAATAACTGATGATGGTCGAAGTAGAGAGGATATAAAATGTAGACTGGCAATGGCAAGGAAAGCGTTTCTGACGAAGAGAAATTTGTTAACATCGAGTATAGATTTAAGTGTCAGGAAGTCATTTCTGAAAGTATGTGTATGGAGTGTAGCCATGTATGGAAGTGAAACATGGGAGATAAACAGTTTGGACAAGAAGAGAATAGAAGCTTTCGAAATGTGGTACTACAGAAGAATGTTGAAGATTAGGATGGTAGATCACGTAACTAATGAGGAGGTATTGAATAGGATTGGGGAGAAGAGACGTTTGTGGCACAACTTGACTAGAAGAAGGGACCGGTTGGTAGGACACGTCCTGAGGCATCAAGGGATCACAGATTTAGCATTGGAGGGCAGTGTGGGAGGGGTCTCCCTCGTTGAGGGAGACCATGAGATGAATACACTAAACAGATTCAGAAGGATGTAGGTTGCAGTAGGTACTGGGAGATGAAGGAGCTTGCACAGGATAGATTAGCATGGAGAGCTGCATCAAACCAGTCTCAGGACTGAAGACCACAACAACAACATAATGCCAGTTATGACCACGATATGTGTGTGTCTTACGATGTTTGATAAGTATAATACATGTAAATATGGTACAATAACTTACTGATTCACTCAGGGAAAGTTATTATACCATCATAATAATATGTTAGTCAAGGTCAGTATAGCGAGCCTCTCATGAGGCAAAGATATTGTCAGAGGATGAATATTGTGGAACGGGAAGCTATCTGATCATGAGATTACTGCTGTGGTTGTGAACTAAATGAATTAAGGGTTGCTTTGTGTAATAACCTTGAGTGGAATCTAAGTAACTACTGCTTCAGTTCATCCAGCAATGGCTCACAATAGTAAGTTATGCGACAGCATACTACGAGTAATCTTGCCGGAATATCTACTCGAATAACAAACGATAGTTGTCATCAATTACTCACTCGAGGGGTCTTGACATTCTTATGTGAACGTTCGTATTGCAGCTTCATTGTTGCTATGGGAACAATAAAATTCGTTAATCCTCAGGCGATATCAGTTGGTTGCTACCTGACCAGCAAAGGACAACGACTCTAGGTTGTAGAATGGAATGAATTATGAAACTCATTCCTTAGTATGTTCCTGCCCGTGTAATTAAAGACGAGAACAAACAGATAATGAACATTGAACGGTAAGCAATATGATATGATCGTGTGTAGTAATAATGTGTCCTACACAGGCCATATATTTAGTCCAATAAACACATGTAAATAAATTTCGAATGTGGCCTCACATCTTGTACTAATTTAACACAACATTGATAGAACATAGCAATGAAATATTCATTCGTAGCACAAGTAGAGCATGTGCAGACAGTAGGAAGTTATGTGATTGAAGCGAAGCAACGAGATTATGAAAACTTGCTGCCAGATCTCAAAGTTCAACGGTTTGTTACTTGTATTGGAACAGTAACAAATAGACTGCTGTTGAAAAATTTTCCCTGACTAATGATTAGGATATGGTTGCAAATCCACCAGCACTCACAGCTAAAAAGTATTCTACATCTACATCATACTCCGCATGCCACGTGAGTACCAGTGGCACTTTCGGTGTCACTAAGTGACCCCTCCAACCCTGATCCATTCGTGAATGGCGCATGGAAAGAATGCTTGTCGGTAAGCCTTTGTATTAGCTATAATTTCTCGGATTTTCTCGTTGTGATCATTTCGCCAAAGGCATGTGGGAGGAAATAATACTCTGTCCGACCCTTCTTAGAATGTGGTCTCTTTCAATTTCAGTGGTAAACTTCCCGTGATGCACAACGCCTCTCTTGTAACGGCTGTCACTGTAGTTTGCTGAGCGTCTGTGTAACGCTCTCGCTCCGACTAAACGATACCGTGACGGAATGCGCCGCTCATCTTTGCATCTTCTCCACCTCTTCTACCAGTCCTACCTGGTAAAAAATACATACTGATATACAATACTCAAGAATCGGTAGAACAAGCGTCTTCTTAGCCACTTCCTTCGCTAAATTTCCTGAAGATTTTTCTTATGAATCGCAGTCAGACATCTGCTTTTCCTATGTGTTGAATGTGGCCATTGCACTTAAATTTCGACTGGACAGCTGCTGCTAGATATATTTCGGTAGATCTGTATGCAGCAATTTCTCATCAACGGTGTAGTTGTACAGTAGTGAATTTCTTTTCCTACGTATGCTCAGTATGTCACTTTTTTTCGCGATCAGTTTCAACAGCCGGAGCCTGCACCATTCATAAGTCCTCCCCAGATCATTCAGAACATCGATAGTGTCTTCTGGCGATGCTACTTTCTTATGGACAACAACATTATCTGTGAGCCGTCCTAATGAACTTCCGATGCTTTCTACCATATCATATACATATATTGTAAAAAGTAACGATCCTATCACAAGTACTAAGGAAATAACCTTTACATCTGTCGATTTTATTCAGTTGAGGGCAATGTGTTGCGATTTCAAGGAAGTCTTGAATCCAGTCGCAAATCTGATCCGAACTCGAGGACACCGATATATTTCCAAGTTCGAAGCAACACACTTCAGCCCAAGCGACAGAGTACTTTCAAATCACTGCCTGAGCTCATTCTTGTTTGCTTATATCGAACTTAGTTTAGTTGTCTAATTCATTAGCCGGTATAGTGCCTTTCAGCCTGAATACCATCGTGAAATTAGCTACGTTGTAACAGATGTTCTATTTAAAGGTACAAATCAAGTGTTCTTTACTAATTTGTAGCTTCGTTTTATAATGTTCAGTCTAAATTTAGTGGTGAAAATTAATCTGTTTCGCCTTATTCGAAGTTGAAACTGAAGCTGTTTAATCATTTGAGGCCCAACGATACAAAAAAAAATTTGAAACTTTTCACAACAGTGGCCGCTATCACCCTAATAAGCAACGAATACAGGAAGAAGTTGGGGAATGTAAACAATCAATTAACTTAAGAAGATGCTTTCACCTTAGAAGATAATTTTAAAATTTTTCATACAATTAAACTTTATTGTCATAGTAAGCAACGAATACAAGAAAAGATTAAGGAAAAGTAAACAATCAGTTGTTTTAAAGTTGTGGTTTCACTTCGTATACACTGCGACATGCATTTTACACCCACCCTTCATTTCATAAGATACATTTGAAATCATTTTCACATTTTACCGTGAGAAAATTCCTCATCGCGAAACTTCCTTGAACTAGTAATGTCTAAAACAAATTATAGTCCTAAATAAGAACCAAAAATGGACCTAAGATTTATAAAATTGCATCGAAAGTACGTATTGCTCCAGTTGTTTCATTCGGAAACCACTCATAACAGCAGTCAAAAAAACTGAAATCTTGGTTATAATACTTTTATACATACTTGTATTCACTGTCAATCATCTCCTCGTTATGATTAGTCTAAAAACCCATGCTTCAAAAGTTTCTACAACCACACAGCACAATATCTTGGCCGACTGTTGCTTTGAACGCTGTAAGTGACTGTTACAATGCACTACATTCGTAAAAGTACCTCAGTGTACCACTAGATGCCTCTGTCGCAAAGTGCACTGGTTCTTCAAAAAGGAAAAAACAATAAAAATAGTGACTTCAGGCAGAAACCACTGGTACTCGTCTGGTTAACATAATATTTTTACACATTTTGGTGCTGGAGTTTTACATTATTCAAATAACTATATTAGCTACTTAAAGTTATCGAAATATAATTAAATAAACGTATGGCTTGACGTGATAATAATAATAATCATCATCATTTAAGACTGATAATACCTTTCAGCATTTAGTCTGGAGCATAGCCCCCTTATAAAATTCCTCCATGATCCCCTATTCAGTGCTAACATTGATGCCTCTTCTGGTGTTAAACCTATTACTTCAAAATCATTCTTAACCGAATCCAGGTATCTTCTCCTTGGTCTGCCCCGACTCCTCCTACCCTCTACTGCTGAACCCATGAGTCTCTTGGATAACCTTGCTTCTCCCATGCGTGTAACATGACCCCACCATCTAAGCCTCTTCATCCTGACTGCTACATCTATAGAGTTCATTCACAGTTTTTTTTTTATTTCCTCATTGTGGACACCCTCCTGCCATTGTTCCCATCTGCTAGTACCTGCAATCATCCTAGCTACTTTCATATCCGTAACCTCAACCTTGTTGATAAGGTAACCTGAGCCCACCCAGCTTTCGCTCCCATACAACAAAGTTGGTCGAAAGATTGAACGGTGCACAGATAACTTAGTCTTGGTACTGACTTCCTTCTTGCAGAAGAGAGTAGATTGTGGCTGAGCGCTCACTGCATTAGCTTTGCTACACCTCGCTTCCAGTTCTTTAACTATGTTGCCATCCTGTGAGAATATGCATCCTAAGTACTTGAACCTGTCCACCTGTTCTAACTTTGTTCCTCCTATTTGACACTCAATCCGTTTATATTTCTTTCTCACTGACATTACTTTCGTTTTGGAGATGCTAATCTTCATACCACAGTCCTTACATTTCTGATCTAGCTCTGAAATATTACTTTGCAAACTTTCAATCGAATCTGCCATCACAACTAAGTCATCCGCATATGCAAGACTGCTTATTTTGTATTCACATATCTTGATCTCAGCCAGCCAGTCTATTGTTTTCAACATATGATCCATAAATAATATAAACAACAGTGGAGACAGGTTGCAGCCTTGTCTTACCCCCTGAAACTACTCTGAACCATGAACTCAATTTACCGTCAACTCAAACTGCTGCCTGACTATCCATGTAAAGACCTTTAATTGCTTTCAAAAGTTTGCCTCCAATTCCATAATCTCGTAGAACAGACAATAACTTCCTCCTAGGAACCCGGTCATATGCCTTTTCTAGATCTATAAAGCATAGATACAGTTCCCTGTTCCACTCATAACACTTCTCCATTATTTGCCGTAAACTAAAGATCTGGTCCTGACAACCTCTAAGAGGCCTAAACCCACACTGGTTCTCATCCAATTGGTCCTCGACTAATACTCGCACTTTCCTTTCAACAATACCTGAGAAGATTTTACCCACAACGCTGATTAAAGAGATACCTCTGTAGTTGTTACAATCTTTTCTGTTTCCATGTTTAAAGATTGGTGTGATTACTGCTTTTGTCCAGTCTGATGGAACCTGTCCCGACTCCCAGGCCATTTAAGACCTGACGCTCCACTGTATTTGATGAGTTCCGACTTAATTTCATCCACCCCAGCTGCTTTATTGCACTGCAATCTATTGACCATTTTCTCCACTTCCTCAAATGTGATCCTATTTCCATCATCATTCCTATCCCATTCTACATAGAAATCTGAAACATTGCTGATCGTATTTTCACCTACATTGAGCAGTTCTTCGAAATATTCCCTCCATATACCCAAGGCATCCATAGGATTCACCAGCAGTTTTCCTGACCTGTCCAAAATACTTGTCATTTCCTTCTTACCTCCCTTTCGAAGACGGCTAATTACACTCCAGAATGGTTTTCCAGCAGCTTGACCCATAGTCTCCAATCTGTTTCCAAAGTCTTCCCAAGATTTCTTCTTGGATGCTGCAATTATCTGTTTGGCTTTGTTTCTTTCTTCAACATAACTTTCTCTGTCTACCTGAGTTCTAGTATGTAGCCATTTTTGATACTCCTTCTTTTTTCAGGCTGCCTTGACCGTGTCATTCCACCAAGCTGTTTTCTTCATCCTACTTTTACACACTACTGTTCCAAGACATTCTTTAGCCACTTCTAGTACTGTGTCCCTGTACATTGTCCATTCCTTTTCCAATGACTGTAATTGACTACATTCAACTAACTGGTACCTTTCTGAGATTGCTTTTATGTACTTGTGCCTGATTTCCTTATCCTGAATTTTGTCCACTCTTATCCTCCTACATATGGACCAGTCCTCCTGCACTTTCGGCCTCACAATCCCAATTTCACTGCAGATTAAATAATTATCAGTGTCATCAAAGAATCCCCTGAATACACCTGTGTCCCTCACAGCATTCCTGAATTCCTGATCTGTTATTATATAGTCAATGACAGATCTGGTTCCCCTGCCTTCCCAATTATGCCAGTGAATGTTCTTATTTTTAAAAAAGGAGTTTTTGTTACTAAGCCCACACTGGCACAGAAATCCAAGAGTTGTTTCCCGTTCCTGTTGGCCTCCATATCCTAACCAAATTTACCCATAACCTTTTCATACCCTTCTGTTCGATTTCCAATCCTGGCATTAAAATCACCCATAAGCAGAACACTGTCCTCGTCCTTTAACAACTACATCACTGAGTGCCTCATAAAAACTATCCATCTTATCTGATCTGTCCCTTCACAATGCGAATATACTGACACAATCCTAATTTTCTTGCTAGACACTATCAAATCTATCCACATTAGTCGTTCGTTTACATACCTTAGTGCAACTACGCTGGGTTCCATTTCTTTCCTGATGTAAATCCCTACACCCCATTGTGCTATTCCTGCTTTGATTCCTGACAGGTAGACCTTGTATTCTCACACTTCCTCTTCTTTCTCAGCCCTTACCCAAATGTCACTAACAGCTAAAACGTCTAGCCCCATCTTACATGCAGCCTCTGCCAGCTCTACCTTCTTCCCGAATGTCACTAACTGCTAAACGTCCAGCCCCATCTTACTTGCAGCCTCTGCCAGCTCTACCTTCTTCCCAGGGTAGCCCCCATTGATATTAAAAGCTCCCCATCTCATTACCATTTGTTTGCCAAGTCGTATCTTAGGAGTCCCTGGTTTGTCAGTTAGAGGTGGGACTCCGTCACCTCCAAAGGTCCGAGGCATTTTTTCTCTGATTGTTGCCAGCATCATATTTAAAATATCGGGGAAGCAGGTTGCTAGCCTTACTTTCCCCTAGTCGCATTGAGTTTTACCCCTAACGGTTGAGGGACTAACCGGTGGATTTGGTAGTCTTTACCGTATGAGCACAACGGTGACCACGACTCAGAATATGTCCGACATGCCCAGCCTTATTCGAAAGTAACTGGTATCCCGACTGTCGGGACCACTTACTTGGCCACTCATACGTTGCCCGTGGTTCGTGAACTAGGACATGTCTACAGGAACCCACACCATGAAGCACTGGGATGATAGGATGTTAATTAAGTGCTGGTGATAATGAATTAGGTACATGAGTAGAAATCTTCATGTTGTTAATTTTTTTCGTGTTAGTCAGTAAACAGTTAACAGCTATTTGCTTATTTGTTTTACAATGGTAGAAATTTACTCGTTCAGCGATTAATCCACTTGAATTTTTTCGCCCTCGGGATTTACAAATCGCCTACTCACTGTTAACTGCCGCCCCGTTCGCATATCCTTGCCACGACCAACTTGTCGCTCTGCCCAGCGTCCAGCCTTACTCACAATGTTTAGCAGCATTAGGGGAACTTGCCAGGCACAGACCGCTCAACCAAAGCCAGGTACTCAAGTTTCAAATAATTCTTAGTTCGATTGTCGCTCGTAATGTCACAGTAATATATTGTTCATGATTTTCATTGGAGCATGGGCTAGGGAGTCAGATAATTGGACACCAGGCAGTACGATGAGTGTAATGGATTGCAACGAATTTACGAAATATTACGTTGGATGATCTTTAGAACCCATTTTCATAGTAATTCAGTAGTGATGGCACTAATCTGAAGCAGAGCTTACTTATGTCTAGTTATTCGTAAAGGTCAGATGTACTGTCATTCTCGAAAGTGGCCGAACGACCTTTATCGCGTCCGCCTAATTTTCCTGCAGCCCACATAACGCGATTGCCTTGCAGGTCCTTTAATCACGTTTGGTACAGTCGCTTGACAATACAAAATGGATACTACAAGTGACTACAAGAAAACACTGTTTTTTATGCCAATTAACTCTAGGTATAAATTAATACCACGATTCTACAAATATTATCGAACATATGAGACAGTCGTCAACCCCCTTGAGATTCAAATTCATGACAATAAGTGACATTCTAAACTATTGCCACTCTCATTAGTATCAAACACAAATAATGGTCGCAACTACAGCACATCAATTATTCTGTAGCGCTTACTCAAAGCTACATTTTCTTGCGAGTAAGAGATTTACAAGAATATCATGACTCACAGATCTGTGTGATTACCCGAAGCAGGCTTGCTATCTGAAAGCGAATGATTTCGTAGAGTCCGCCCCTGGTAGCTGAGTGATCAGCTCTACAGAATGTCACACCTAAAGGTCCGGGTTAGATTCCCGGCTGGGTTGGAGATTTCCTCCATTTCAGGGATTGGTTGTTGTGTTGTCCTTATCATAATCATTTCTTCCCCATCGACATGCAAGTCGCCGAAGAGGTGACAACTCGAAAGATTTGCACCAGGTGATCGTTCTAGCCAAGGGGAGGCCCTAGCCACACGGCATTTACATTTTTTATTATGTATAAATCGAGTAATGTACTAAGTGGCCACAAAAACCTTGATTAACAGCTCCAAGAGCTCTATCGAAACTTCATTACTAACAAAATATCCATTGTAATTTCATTATCTTTATGATGGCACGTTGGTTTAAGTATAGTTCGAAAACTACCCATTGTGCGACAGTCTGGAACTGCGCGACCGCTACGGTCGCAGGTTCGAATCCTGCCTCGGGCATGGATGTGTGTGATGTCATTAGGTTAGTTAGGTTTAAGTATTTCTAAGTTCTGGGGGACTGATGACCTCAGAAGTTAAGTTCCATAGTCCTCAGAGCCGTTTGAACCATTTTTGAATCTTAAATAAAAATAAATTAAGCAAGTAGACTGGCGTTAAGGTCAGCAACCCACAGCAACATCTGGAGGTGGGAATGCGCTAGATGATGTCAGAATGTGTATGTTCTACACAGGTAGTGTAGAAAACCCTTGCATCACGTAAAGGACAGATGTCTAATGTAGCATCTTGTCATTACTGGTAATATAAAAATAAATGCATACATCTAACGTACCCTAAGCTTGTTTAATTCACTGAAGCTTCCGCAGTTCGTCTCATTAATGAGTTAAATTACATTTTAATTATGAATGATAAAAAAACGAGAAGAATTTCTTCTCCACCAACTTGTTCTGATAGGCTTGTAGATGAAATTTTACAAAGTAGCCCCGTATTCTCAAAACAGTCAAATATGATTACTCGCACAACGAGCTGAATCATCGTTGCTAGAGGATCTATGATTTGTTTTCAGTTTTATACGTCATACAAGTATTTATTAGCCAATAACTCTCAGATTTTGAGCTAAAATGTACAGACACGCAGTATTTCAACGTTTTCATACTTCGTTACAAATGCACGAGAATCACAGTGGCATGAAACGTATCATTCTCAGTTAATCTAATGGAGCCAATAGACGAAACAATAGAAAACCATTATACACTAACAAGGACTGATCTTTCGTAGCTTTCTGGTGATTTTAGCGCATTTACTCGATGTGTAATGGGGTAACATTCTCCGACGGGATTTACTTTATCGTTACAGTGGTAAATCACCATAACTCGAGGTAGATTTTATGACTGGGTATTCTCTTTTTACTGTGGGAATAAGTGAACAGTAAAGGTAAAAAATGATGTCGAATGAGGTAAACATCAAATGCTTCCATCTTCTCATCATTCAAGAAATAGCGAAAATAAGCGAATTAAGACTTTCTAAGAACGAACAAAAAGCAACAATAATAGTAAATTGTAATAATAATTAATTACGTTTGGCACATTCCAACATTCAGCTGATGATTCTCAGAAGTCGCCTGTTCGTTCTACACAAAAACTGCAGCACAACCTCAAAGATATTTTTAAGGTGGCTTTACTGAATTCCATTTCGGGACTTTTCAGCTGCATTACAGAAGGGAAAATATAAATGACTTTACCCTTACCACTTCTTCAGCGATGCTCCACGCTGTAGTAAAAGCAGAATCCTCATCAGCAGACAAACACAATATCACACAGGTAGTGAAGCACCGATGCGCAGAACATTCTTTCACAGCTGTAGTAGCAGTTAAATGAGAAAGAATAGCATATTGTTTACAAAACGAGAGATAAGAAGAATTATAGCAGTTAACGAATAAAAGTACTTTCTTACACTCACAAAATTAAATTTTCTTGTTTTTACTTATTACGTTCAGAAAGTTTTATCAAAAGTACAAGGAAATATCCAATGAATTACGAAAGATAATTCAGCCCTAGTTACGAAAGTAAGTCGATGATCACAGAGTTGCAAAACAAACGTGTGATACCTCCAAGTTTCAGCTATTCCAACAGCAGAAACCTATTTTTGGATGTCTCTCAAAATGTCTCTGTAGTGTTGCTACCCGAACCTTGCTGGATGTCTGGACTGCCAGACATCATCTTGAGGGCAGGCTTCATTCAGCGCACATATGCAACACATTACTGAGTTTACATCGATTCTATCTGATAATTACAGTTATCGGAGTATGGATAATACCATAGAAATATTGTAAATCTAAGTCCATTATCCTGTGGTTTATGAAATTGCAATGTAAATAATGAACACAGCCACCAGTTCCAGAAGGCAATAGTCAAAAGCTCTTGACATAGGTTTAAATGCCTCCAGGTGGCATTCCAACGGTACGTGCCCCAGAGAACATTGCAGCTGCTAGAGCTGCAATCGAGAGAAGTCCTCGCCTCTCCGTTCGGCAGCGTGCATCCTCGCTAGGGATTAGTCGACGAAGCTTACAAAGAATACTGCACATTTTAGACTTCCATCCTTATAAGTTGCTGATTGAGCAACGCTTACATGAACGAGACCCAGCGTCACGATGGAGTTTAGAGCCAGATATTGGCTAAAATCAACGAGGACGCGAATTTCCTTGGTAACTTATGGATATCAGACGAAGCCCATTTCCACCTGAACGGATTCGTGAACAAACAGAATTTTCGTTATTGGGCACAGGTCAATCCTTGTGGGTTTCACCAGCGACCACTACATAGCGCCAAGGTCACAATATGGTGTGCTATATCATGTCATGGTGTTATGGCCCTTATTCTTTTGAACGTGAGGATGGTAGTGCAGTGACAGTAACATCCGCTCGATATGTTGAAATGCTTCAAACATTCTTTACACCGAGACTGTATGAGCTTAATCTTAACGTCGAAAACATTTGGTTTCAGTAGGACGGAGCCACGTCAGACACTGCTCGACAATCGATGGCAGCAGTTCGTCAATTGTTTGGAAGACGCATTATTTCACGTAACGGTGACATTTCATGGCCTGTGAGATCGCCTGATCTTAGTGTGTGCGACTTCTTCCTGTGGGGATATCTTAAAAGCAAGGTGTACCGTACACATACTGCAACAATCCATGAACTGAAGGAGAACATTGAAAACTATATCACTGTCATTCCCCAAGATTTGCTACAGCACGCATTCCAGAGGTTTCATAACCGGCTGTTAAGAGTGTGAACGCCGAATGGAAGCACATCTTCCCGATGTCATCTTTAAAAAGTAAAGATACACTTTTGGACATTTTGATTGTAAAGACATACTGAATAATGGTATAATGAATACATTCACTTTCGTTAATAAATTTGTAGTTTGATGAAGTTATTCACGGAAATGGCGTTATTTAGAAATTTCCCGTTTGCCTGCGCCACCGTGTACATACAGTGGAGATTATTACAGTATGCAATAATAATCCGTCCACTTGTTATCAAAAATGCAAGCTGAATGGCCAAACGGCAGACTGGCCGACTGGCCAAGAGCGTAACAAGAGTACTGATGGATTTACAAAAGGTCAAAAATTATTAATTACCAAAATAAGCCATTGGCGTAGTAGAAAAAGAGACCCGATGGATAAATAACAAAAAGAAATTAGGATCAGTCTGAATAATGCCGAAAAGTTGGCCGGCAAGTTTCTTCAGAAACAATCAGTAAAAATGACTCCTAAACTACCAATGCTGAGGAGCCAATTTAAAGTCCACAAACAGGGCCAGATATTATAGAAAATGCTCACCACAGGTTATCCCATATTTTTGCACACAAAATTTTAACAATTTTATGTTTTGGAGAAAAGATTCTCGCTAAAAAATTCTGAAGACTTGATCAGTAGATTAACTGATATTAAATGCTCTCCTCAGACGAAACTAGTTTCCTTTGTTGTAGTAAGCTGATACACCTAACGTCCTAATAGACAAAACTCTGGGAATGGTAGGAAAGAATTTGCTAACCCTCAAGAAAAAAAAAATGTACCAGAAATTACAGAACTCTTGACTCTGCTTAGGATGGTTCTCAAATATAAATATTTCACCTTTGATAATGAAATGTATACACAGCCCTTTGGTTTAGCCATGGGTAGCCCGTTGGTCGGCCTGGTAGCAGAAATTTTCTTGAGTTGTTTGGAAGCGAATATTTTAAAGGAAATGCGGAAATACTGAATAACATTAGTAAATTTTAAATACGGTACGTCGGTGACATACTCACTATTTCTGAAGGCACAAAAGATGAGTGAGATAAACTGTTCCTCTACTTCTGTCAGTTTCACGAAAAAATTGTGTTTACTTAAGAAATGGAAAACAGTAGCAGAGAATTTAATTGCCTTGAGCTTACTCTACGTGTACATGACGACAAAATATTCAATACTGTCCGTGAGAAAACTTTTTCTTATGATATCATTTGATCTGACTCAGCAAACCCCTAGCCCATAAAATGGCCTTCTCCGATTCTAGTATCCATCGAGCAGTTAACGTCCGCGTCCGAGTGCTTAGCTGAGTAGGCTGGCAAGGCAGCACAGCGTGTTCGGTCTGATAGGTGGCTGGTCTCTGTAATAAACGAACTTCAGCGGACTCTTTCGGCCCATTATGGCCAGGCGGCAGTGGCTGTTACGTACTTCTCAATTCAATATAATTTACCAACAGTCCTATACTTTAGGTTATTTTATTTTATTTCGAACGGCACCAGTTTCGGCAATTCAATTAGACATCTTCAGGCCCCATACGCCTTTTTCGAATCAACGAGCTTACGGTACAGCGCCATAAATTTGGATACCATGAATCCCAATCGTTGTGCAACTGATTCATACGAAAGAGTGACACAACGAACAATAACGAACAAAATAAAAATAAAAGTGGTAATTTACTTGCCTACTATGCAGCAGGCCCGGAATCGATTCCCGGCTGATTTGGAGATTTTTTCCGCTCGTTGACTGGGTGTCGGGTTGTCCTCATCATCATTTCATCCTCATTACGGGCACGCAAGTCGCCCAATGTGGCGTCGACCGAAATAAGACTCTCACTCGGCGGCCGGACTTCCCCGGGTGGGGCCTCCCAGCCGACAGTGCTACACGCTCATTTAATTTATCCACTCTATTAGCACCTGAGAGATTGCGAGATGAGACTAAATTAATTAAATCTATAACCACCCATAACGTCTATGGTACCTAAGTAACTGACAGCATTTCGGATGAGAAAATCTCAATAAAATGTTCCACATTAAGTGATAGTAAACTGAAAGATGTGGATCGGAAAATATGCTTTATTTCCATACCATTTCTGGGAAAAAGTTCGTGTGAGGTTAGATGACTTCTTTCTAATAAATACGGCAGCAGTGTATATTTATAAAATAATAGCAACGTGAGAGGAAAGTTAACACACTCCTGGATATGGAAAAAAGAACACATTGACACCGATGTGTCAGACCCACCATACTTGCTCCGGACACTGCGAGAGGGCTGTACAAGCAATGATCACACACACGGCACAGCGGACACACCAGGAACCGCGGTGTTGGCCGTCGAATGGCGCTAGCTGCGCAGCATTTGTGCACCGCCGCCGTCAGTGCCAGCCAGTTTTCCGTGGCATACGGAGCTCCATCCTCAGTCTTTAACACTGGTAGCATGCCGCGACAGCGTGGACGTGAACCGTATGTGCAGTTGACGGACTTTGAGCGAGGGCGTATAGTGGGCATGCGGGAGGCCGGGTGGACGTACCGCCCAATTGCTCAACACGTGGGGCGTGAGGTCTCCACAGTACATCGATGTTGTCGCCACTGGTCGGCGGAAGGTGCAAGTGCCCGTCGACCTGGGACCGGACCGCAGCGACGCACGGATGCACGCCAAGACCGTAGGATCCTACGCAGTGCCGTAGGGGACCGCACCGCCACTTCCCAGCAAATTAGGGACACTGTTGCTACTGGGGTATCGGCGAGGACCTTTCGCAACCGTCTCCATGAAGCTGGGCTACGGTCCCGCACACCGTTAAGCCGTCTTCCGCTCACGCCCCAACATCGTGCAGCCCGCCTCCAGTGGTGTCGCGACAGGCGTGAATGGAGGGACGAATGGAGACGCGTCGTCTTCAGCGATGAGAGTCGCTTCTGCCATGGTGCCAATGATGGTCGTATGCGTGTTTGGCGCCGTGCAGGTGAGCGCCACAATCAGGACTGCATACGACCGAGGCACACAGGGCCAACACCCGGCATCATGGTGTGGGGTGCGATCTCCTACACTGGCCGTACACCTCTGGTGATCGTCGACGGGACACTGAATAGTGCACGGTACATCCAAACCGTCATCGAACCCATCGTTCTACCATTCCTAGACCGGCAAGGGAACTTGCTGTTCCAACAGGACAATGCACGTCCGCATGTATCCCGTGCCACTCAACGTGCTCTAGAAGGTGTAAGTCAACTATCCTGGCCAGCAAGGTCTCCGGATCTGTCCCCCATTGAGCATGTTTGGGACTGGATGAAGCGCCGTCTCACGCGGTCTGCACGTCCAGCACGAAAGCTGGTGCAACTGAGGCGCCAGGTGGAAATGGCATGCCAAGCCGTTCCACAGGACTACATCCAGCATCTTTACGATCGTCTCCATGGGAGAATAGCAGCCTGCATTGCTGCGAAAGGTGGATATACACTGTACTAGTGCCGACATTGTGCATGCTCTGTTGCCTGTGTCTATGTGCCTGTGGTTCTGTCAGTGTGATCATGTGATGTATCTGACCCCAGGAATGTGTCAATAAAGTTTCCCCTTCCTGGGACAATGAATTCACGGTGTTCTTATTTCAATTTATAGGAGTGTACAAAACTTAGAAGGTAAAGAAGATCCGATAACACAATCTGGGGTTTGAAAGATAAAACGTAATGAATGCCCACCTTTTTGTGTAGACCAGACGGGGCCGGCAATTAAAACTATGTACAGGGAATACTTACTGGGCTAATTGACTGTTAATATTCACTGCTCCACATACGTTGAATATGTCGTTCAAAGCGGACATTCCCCTAGTAATTTGGAAGACACCATTATTTTACGTAGAGAGGAGAAAAGACATAACTTGCAATAATTGGAAGAATTTCTAATTTTTAAAAACAGTTTCAACAATGAGAACTCAGTTTTTAACCACCAACTGCAAGTGAAAAGTGAAAACTTCTTCGATGGTTTTCGCCATGTAGTAGATTTAACAGAATTATTACTTCGGGCTACTATACTGTTTTTCGAATGCGAAACGTTTCATAAGCGTTCCAAATAAATGTAGTACTTGTCACTTCTCAACGTAATTTTCATAAGCCTAGTTATCCTACTGTAACTAATTTTCATGCTTTCTGACTGTCACTGTCTTCAGAAATTGTGTTATAAAAATGTTTATATCTTAGTACGTGGTGCAGTTACATAAACTATTTTCTGCGGCTGTAGAGTGCAGGGTGTATCAGCGCCATATAGGCGCAGTTTTCTCCATGTCTGTTCACATATGAATGTTGATCCTTAAGTTTCTTGTTAATGTGTTACTGGTCACACAAGTCACGTTTAATACGTATAATATTTTACGTACAACGAATCAAGACGACTGTTTTTACGATTGTCAGTTTTAATTATGACTATGCCTATTGGCAGTACATCATGATGAAAATGCAAAACGTATGTTGTGGCTTATTTTAATAATTAATGACCTTCGGTTTTTTTGAAATGTGTTAGTTCCAGTTGGCCACTCTGCTGTGTTTTGCATGTGGCCATTCATTTTGCATTTATGATAACAAAAGAACGTATTTTTATTGCATATTGTGGACGTTAATACAATATGCAACAACGTCCACTGTATGTAGTGTTTTTATAAAATCCTAAATTTTTAACCTGTATATACTTATTCCCAGATAAGAAGACTTCTGAAGATGGGGCAATTATATAGGTTGAAACATAGGTCAAGAGCTTTTAATTACTGCAATCCGAATCTGGTGAATGTTTTCATTCTGTATATTACATCTGCTCGTTTGCGGTTCTTAAGATTCTAACATTAATGTGAATGTGTTATTATATATTTACATGTCTAAATGTGTCATCCATAGCCACGCTAATGCTATAGATGAAAAGGTAACTCTGTGTGTTAAACTTTCACGATTATACCGCTAAATCGATTTTGGTAACAATTTTGTATGCAGATAACTTGAACGCTAAGGAAGAAGATCGAGTACTTTAAAAAGTGTGTAGTACAACATATTTATTGTTTTTAAGATTATAACGTGGAGTATCGAATAATAATTTCTCTTTGGAAAAGCTACTTACTCTTTATCTTATGAACTTTATCATATTTGTGAAAATGCTTCTATTGTTTGATATGTTCAATACAATAAGATTCAACGTAGTGAATACAATGTTTATACAGTACTCTATGTGTTTAATCCACACTTGCATACTAATATCGGTCACAGACCCGTCACATTTTAGTCGCTCAGCATCTATTAGAAATTCTTTGTTGCGTGTTGCGTTCAGATTTCTTTCAACAACTTGTGGTCTGGCGGTTAACGTTGCTGTTTCATGATCATGGATTCCCACTTTCAGTTCCTACCTGGGACGATTTTTTTTTCTGCTCGCGTCTGTACATCTGTGTTGAACTCCTCGTCATTTTATCATCATCGACGTGCCAGTCAGCTAAGTGGCGTCCAATAAAAGGACTAGCACCAAGCTCTTTAACACCCCAGTTGAGGGTCATCCGCCCAAAGCCATACGCATAGTTCGTTTCATTTCACTAATACTCCATCGCAGCTGCGTCTAACGGCTAGAATACAATGCTTATTCCATTCTCAACGTGTTTAACATATGCTAGTCTATATTTACATACAAATATTATAAATAGGTAAGTAATTTTCTCTGCTACTTTTCACGCATAAACCACTGAAATCCATGAAATTTGGCGTAAGATAGCTTAGACACTGCTGAAGAAGCTAGGCTACTTTACAAAGCGTGCAGCACAAGATATTTACTGATTTGAAGATTATTAAGCAAGTTAAGAGCAAAGCATTTGTTCTTTGAAAAAGCTGTGTACTCTTCAGCTTTTGAAGTTTACCATATTTTGTGAAAATGCCTTCAGTAATTTATATGTTCTAGGTAATGTGATTCAACATAAACAATACAATGCATATTGAATTCTCAACGTGTTTATTCCTATTTTCATACCAAATCCTGTATTATTAATGGCGAAAGTAAGTCACTCTGTTACATTTACGAGACTCTACCGCTGAACCGGTTCCGACGGTATTTTGTGTGGAGAACTGAAAACTGAGGAAGAGGGTAGCATACCTTTGAAAGTTGTATCACTTTGAGTATTAGTAATATTTTAAAATATGGTGTACGGAAGTGCCATGGTCGGCGATTTTTACATTATTATTAGTGTCTATAGGTTATTCCGGAACAGTGGAAATCCAATTTTATTGTGCGTGTGCTACATCTTATTGGGTTTCTACATTAGCTGGATGAGCTGGAGAGTTTTGTTGGAGATACAACAACAAAATCGAATGGTAAACCCGAGAACCATGTTTAAAACTTTTGCTATAAGCCTCGCAAAAGAGATCTGATTTAGTCGCATAGTTTTAGGAGATCACAAGCTATGGAAGTTACTCGAATTCAGCAAACGGCAGGCCAATCTCATATTCACCAGAGCTTTGGTACAGAACTTGAGTCTGCCTTAAGAGCTACCGAGACAACGGCCTCAAGCCCTTCGCATTTAGAATGCCGAGCGTCACGCGTCTCTTAAAGCTTCCAAGACGCCTGCAGAATCACAACGACAGCGACATTTAAAGGCTGTACAATAAGGAGACAGTCGTAACTTTATTTATGGAACGTAGGAGGGCTTTTGGAGAGGCTGAATTGGGCTATGATTATTAACTGACTATGTTAACCATAAACTAGTCGTCATAGGGGGATGTTTCAAAACTGTAGGCACCATAACGCATTAAAAGTGAAGGAGAAAGGGTTAGTATGGTCTGGTTGCAAAATCTCCCATCCAGTATTAATCGAAGCAGCGAAACCCTTAAAAACTCTGCTTCTGCACAAATATAATGAATCGAAGTCTTTCTTAGGTATAATTAGGAAGTATAAAGCATGCTCCAGAATAAAGAACTAAGAAAGACATGCTCGTCATTAACTATTTTAACACAAAAACATGGTTTGTCGATGCCGCTCACGCATTGGTGACGATGTTTGAGTAATAATCTGGTTGCCAAAGAACATTGTTAACGAATCCTGGTATCTTAACATAATACAACAACAGCTTCTGGATTGTCTTTACACAATCATTCACCGCCTGGCAGACTAGTTATTATTTCTCTTAAATTAAAGTTGAACAAATGATCCCTCTGTCTCAATTGTAGTCTTATTAAACAGGTTTCAACACTTTTAAGAGTGCCTTCAGCAGAATTTAAGTGAAACTTCCTGGCAGATTAAAACTGTGTGCCCAACCGAGACTCGAACTCGGGACCTTTGCCTTTCGCGGGCAAATGCTCTACCATCTGAGCTACCGAAGCACGACTCAGGGCCGCTACTCACAGCTCTACTTCTGCCAGTACCTCGTCTCCTACCTTCCAAACTTTACAGAAGCTCTCCTGCGAACCTTGCAGAACTAGCACTCCTGAAAGAAAGGATATTGCGGAGACATGGCTTAGCCACAGCCTGGGGGACGTTTCCAGAGAATCTCATTCTGGAAACGTCCCCCAGGCTGTGGCTAAGCCATGTCTCCGCAATATCCTTTCTTTCAGGAGTGCTAGTTCTGCAAGGTTCGCAGGAGAGCTTCTGTAAAGTTTGGAAGGTAGGAGATGAGGTACTGGCAGAAGTAGAGCTGTGAGTATCGGCCGTGAGTCGTGCTTCGGTAGCTCAGATGGTAAAACACTTGCCCGCGAAAGGCAAATGTCCCGAGTTCGAGTCTCGGTCGGGCACACAGTTTTATTCTGCCAGGAAGTTTCATATCAGCGCACACTCCGCTGCAGAGTGGACATCTCATTCCAGAATTTAAGTGTTTAATGTGGCTTATAACATAATTACAAATTTATGGGAAAAGATAATTATTTATGTGAAGGTGTACGTACTGTTAACAATACAAGACAGAGACAGTACTTACATGTTACATGTAAAATAAATAACAGGCCAGAAGGAATTTAGTCACAAAATTTATGTAGAAAGAATGCATGAAGGCGAGCCATTATGGGCTGCTCATATCTGTAAAGTCACAAGTGGCTTTACAGATATAAGCAACCCATAGTTGCTCGACTTCATTCATTCTTTTTAAGAAAAATGTGAGTGAAGCTTGTCTGGTCTGTTATTTATATCTCTGCCTTGTATTGGTAGTCAGTTCTTACATTTTCACATAAAAAATATTCTTTTCCCATAAATTTGTAATTGTGTTACAGGCCACTTTTAACTTTTAAATTCTGATGAAGGCACTCTTAGAAGTGTTGAAACCTGTTTAATAAGACTAAAATCGTGACCGAGGGATCATTTGTTTCAACTTTAATTTATAAACGGTCAATGAACCAAACAGCCATGTTTAAAACTTTGCAATTATTTCTCTGTTTAAATTTATAAAAGGAGAAAAGCCATTCCCTTCATTGCCCCTACTATTAATACATGTTGTTTCAGATGAGTTACAGACATCCGGTAACGCCTTTCGTATTTCAGATGTATTTCAATTTATGAGATTCTTTCGCTGCGTCTTTGAAGCGAAAGAGCCTTACTTCTCGATTGTTAGTCTGCTCAAGAAACTCATCGGCAGTGGAAACGTGGTCCTTCCTGCTTCGGTAATTATTTGGACTTGGCAACATTTTAGATTGAGTCTAGCAATCCTGTGATAGTCGAGATAATTCTTCCAGTGACACAGACTTATCATACTAAATTCCCTTGATATTGTCTACGTAAAAATGGCTCTGATCACTATGGGACTTAACACCTATGGTCATCAGTCCCCATTATCTACGTGTATCAGTTGTATGATCTCAACGATTTTCGCTTATGATGTATCAGCTAACGATCGAATTTATATTTTTAGCGCAGGAAGGTCATTCCAAGCAGAAACTAAAACTAATTTCTCTTTGTTAAGAATTATTTCTCTTAGAAATCACTAGTACTATCACGGAGCAATAAATGCTGCCACAGATTGCTGAAGTCTAGATTCTAATCCCACGGGAGGCTAAGGTTTCATCTCTCATGCTACAGAGCTGCAGCGGTTCGGCCATCTGAAAGTGCAAATAACTTAAGTTAAAATCATCCTACATGACACGACAAAGCTATTATTCGATTTCATTTATAACATACACCCCAAAAAGGTACAGAAGTTCAGTCCTCCTACCTTTCCCTTCTATTGAATCCAAAATCGAGACAAACCTAAGAACCAGTCTCCTTTTTTCTGAAAAACTTTACCCGCAATAGCAGGCTACATACTTAGAATTCCGCAAGTCACTGCAGCGAGGACACTGGATAAAACTTTGTTGTGACTTCATGCTATACACACGGTTTACAGAAAATATTTCACGCAAAAGACGAAACTACAATATTGTCAGAGAAGTAGTTTAGTAGAGTTGTGGTGTAGTGGTTATGATCCTGAACTGTTGCATCGAGGATCGTGAGTACAAAACTCACCTGGACTGTACAATCTTGATTTCTACATTCGGTTCGAGTACATACTACAAGTGTCCACACATGTGAAGAATCACTGTACTGGAATGTTCTGTAGTTGTACATAAACTGTATGTGTTCTGGCCGGAGGCAGCTCACTCCGCGCTGTTGTATGTACAACTGGTGAATAAACCTTCGTTAAGTGAAGTCAGTGCTCGCCATTCATCTAATTACACCTTTTTCTACGTGACATTATTCTGGCGGGGACGCTGGGTATTGGAACTTGTAATGGCGCACGTTACCGACGACACAGTGGCTCCCATCATGCCACGACACAGCCACCGTTTATGTGGCGAGGAACCCAGCCAGATCGAGCTATATTCAACACATCACAATCTACCGGAGACAGAAGAAGAAGAGGATGTTAGGATGACAGCAAATGTGCGCCACCACATGAGACATCCTTCCGGGTTCTCTGGTGACGATGACCTATATCTAAACAAGTGGCTGAAGGTATGTGAGCGTAGAGCTTAATTTAACAAATGGGATGACACCGTGTGTTTGGCTACTGTATTTTTCTACTTGGAGGGCACTGCCAAGCAATGGTAGGAGAACAACGAGGAGAAGTTCACAAGCTGGGAAGTATTCCAGACGGAACTCCGCAAGTATTTTGACGACACACAACGACAAAAGTGCAAGGCTGAAGATAAATTAAAGTGCAGGACACAGCGTCCAGGAGAAACTACAGCATCCTACGTTCGAGACGTCTTGGAACTGTGTAAAATAGTGGATCCTAGAATTTAGGAGGAAGACAAGGTTGCACATCTCATGAAGAGAGTTGCTAAGGATATGTATCACGCCCTACTCCTGAAGGATAAAATGGTGTCAGTATATGGAGGCAATGCATCAAAAAAGAATAACACGCAAGAAGAAGAAGTGGGTGCAGGACGACGTAGGTCACCATCGCCACAAGACAGCGGCTGGAGAGGATGCTCCACAACACGCCGATCAAGGTCTTCATCACCTCTTAGAGGCTCCAGCCGATTACCTAGCCGCCGCAACCTGTAATACTAAAGGGTGCAACCTTCCTTGGAGGAGAGGCCGCCGGAGAGAAAAATTCTCCGTCGTCGATCACTACAAAAATTATAGGAAACTATCCTCATGAATGACCGACAAGCCTCTAGCTCTTGTGGATTCTGGAGCATCATATTCAGTCATTTCCGAGAAATACCGTCACCAGTTGCAGAAAACCGTATTCGTCGATAGCAAAACATCTCTGCTGAAGGTGGCTAATGGGAAATATGCAAAACCTAGAGGATGATGTACCATTCGTGTGGGTGTAGGTCCATACAATTCATCGTCTTACAAGAGTGTAGTCAGGACGTCATTCGGGGCTGGAACTTTTTGAAAGCATCTAATGCAATTATAGATTGTGGTCGCTCAAAGATTATGCTAGACGATATGAGATACTATGGACAGGAAGATGCTCATCCAAGTGTGTGGAGGCTATGTGTGCTGGATGAAGTGATCATTCCTGCAGGCGCCCTAGAAAGGTAACTGTCACGTGTTATGTCGTGCATCAACCCATGGATCCTGTAGTGGAATGTAAGAGAAGCCTACCACTGAAGAATAACTTGGTCATCCCAGCCTTTGTCAAATGTTCAAATGCGTGTGAAATCTTATGGGACTTGACTGCTAAGGTTATCAGTCCCTAAGCTTACACACTACTTAAATTATCCTAAGGACAAACACACACACCCATGCCCGAGGGAGGACTCGAACCTCCGCCGGGACCAGCCGCACAGTCCATGACTGCAGCGCCCCAGACCGCTTGGCTAATCCCGCGAGGCCCAGCCTCTATCGTCACGTTTAAGAATGGATTCGGTGAATTGTGGATAGTTAACTGTCACCGAAAATCGCAGATCCTTCCAAGACGCATGTCCGTAGCAAACGCTGAGCCGTTAACTGAAGAACAGCTGAGCGTTATAGAAACCTCCCATACCGAGTCTATGGGCGAAATCAGCGCTATCACTACGAGACAAGATCTTATAGCTCAGTTTTCACCAAATACCACTACGGAGCAACAGAAGAAGGTATTTGCCATTCTTCAACAGTTCTCGGAATGCTTCAATCCACAGTTGAAGGGCAAATTAGACAAATCGAGGGTGAAGCACCGGATTAGCACTGGAGACCATCAACCAATATGCCAGAGAGCATACCGTGTGTCATCAACGGAACGTCGAGTAATTCACGACGAAGTAGAATAAATGGTGAAGAATGACATCATTCGGCCTTCGCAGAGTGCATGCTCGTCAGCAGTGGTCTTCGTCATGAAGAAGGATGGCAGTTGCCGAATTTGTGTTGGTTACAGGAATCTTAATAAGATAACTAAAATGGACGTTTACCCTCTTCCACGAATTAACGATACACGAGATTGTTAGAAGGGGCCTACGTTTTTCTCATCGATGACATGTACTCGGGATACAGGCAAATTGCAGTAGATGAGGGTGATAGTGAGAAGACTGCATTCATCACTCCGGCCACGGTGGTCCCGCGGTACTAGGCGCTCAGTCCGGAGCCGCGCGACTGCTACGGTCGCAGGTTCGAATCCTGCCTCGGGCATGGATGTGTGTGATGTCCTTAGGTTAGTTAGGTTTAAGTAGTTCTAAGTTCTAGGGGACTGATGCCCACTGATGTTAAGTCCCATAGTGCTCAGAGACATTTTTTTTTTTTTTTTGTTGCATTCATCACCCCTAAAGGCCTGTATGAGTTTAAGGTGATGTCATTTGGTTTGTGTAATAAACCAGCAACTCTTGAGAGGATGATGGATAATCTTCTAAGTCGCCTGAACTGGACGATGTGTCTTTCTTATTTAGACTTTATAGTGTTCTCAGAGACATTTGATAAACATATAAGAAGACTGAGAGGCGTTCCTAAGTGTCTCCAAGAGGGCGGACTTAAAGTTAATCCTTGAAAGTGTCTCTTTGGAGCAAAAGAATTCAAAGTACTTGGACACGTTGTGTCAAACGAAGGTGTGCAGCCAGACCCAGAGAAGGTAAGATCTATGACGGATTTTCCTATTTCTAAAAGTATTAGAGATGTGAGAAGCTTCCTCGGATTATGTTCTTATTAGTGTCGTTTTATCAAAGACTTTTGTATCAAAACCAGGCCACTCCAAGAGTCGTTCAAAGCTGATGCTAAATTTATCTATGGTGGTCTTCAACAAGATTCTTTCAATGTGCTGCGAAAAGCTCTGACACCGGACCCTGTCCTTTGTCTGTATGATGAGAGAGCACATACAGAACTACACACACATGCCAGTGGGTATGGGATCGGTGCTGTTCTGGTGCAATTTTCGGATGAAAAAGAGCGTGTTATAGCCTATGCTTCTAGGAGACTTACAAAATCCGAGAGAAACTACTCAACTACAGAGAGAGAATGTCTTGCTGTAATCTGGACCAAGTGCAAATTTCGAGAGCATCTCTATGAAACGTCATTCACAGTTGTACAGCCCATCATTCACTTTGATGGCTGACAGTTCTTAAGGATCGAACAGGATGACTCGCCAGGTGAGCACCACGTCTTCAAGAGTATGAGATTACCATAGTGCACAAAAGTGGACGAAAACACCAAGATACCGACTGTCTATCAAGAAACCATGTACAAGAGCATCAAGACTTTGATGAAGGTAGCGACTGTCTCTCTGCACCCCAGGACGTCCCTCCTGAGCAGAAGAAAGATGCCAAGACATCTCAAATTATGCTTGCCATAAATCGATCAAAGGATGTGAAAGGACAATTTAAGGTAGTTAATGGATTACTTTGTAAGAAAATCTTTGATCCGTTTGGAAGGAGTTGGCTTCCAGTGATTCCTAAACAGATGCATCTAGATGAAACTTCCTGGCAGATTAAAACTGTGTGCCAAACCGAGACTCGAACTCGGGACCTTTGCCTTTCACGAGCACTTGCCCGCGAAAGGCAAAGGTCCCGAGTTCGAGTCTCGGTCGGGCACACAGTTTTAATCTGCCAGGAAGTTTCATATCAGCGCACACTCCGCTGCAGAGTGAAAATCTCATTCTGGAAACATGCATCTAGATGTTCTACAGAAATTTTATGACCCACCTGAGGCTGGACATTTAGGATCTTTTAAGACATACGACAGAATCTGCAAGAGATTTTTCTGGCCAGGTTTATTTAGGAGTGTCCATCACTATGTGTTGTACTGTCGAGAGTGCCAGAGGAGAAAGGCAGTTCATGAGAAATCACCTGGCTGACTCATACCCATTCCACCAGCAAAACGCCTTTCCAGCGTGTTGGAATAGACCCCCTTGGACGATTCCCAACGTCTGCTAGTGGCAATAGATGGATTATTGTTTGCACTGATTATCTGACACGCTATGCCATTACAAAAGCCGTGAAAACAGCCCAAGAATTCGAGGTAAACAAATTCATCTTCGAAGATATTTTATTAAAACACGGTGCCCCAAGGTCGTTAATTACGGATCGAGGGAAAGTTGTTCAATCGAATCTTGTGACAGAGATAAACCGTCGGTGCAACTTTACACATCACATGACGACTGCCTACCATCCGTAAACTAACGAGCTTACTAAACGCCTTAATAAGACCTTGGCCGACATGATATCAACGTTCGTCGATGTTGAGTAGAGCAACTGGGATGATGTACTACCTTTCGTGACGTTTACCTACAACATCGCCAAACAAGATACTACAGGATTTACGCCACTTTTCCTGGTGCATGGGCGTCAGGCGACTACGAGATGGAAACTGTGTTTCCGTTACATCCTGATGACTTGGAAGATGACTACATTGGCCAGGTGTTAACCGGAGCTTAGGAATATCGGCGGTTAGCTAGACCCCGCACACTCCTGGCTAAAGAAAACAATCGCCTAAGGTACGACACGCGTCACCGCCCTGTTGTCTACCAACCTGGTGACCTCGTCTGGATCTCCACTCTTGTTCGGAAGATTGGTCTCTCTGAGAAACTCCTCAGGCACTACTTTGGACCTTATAAGGCTGTAAGACAGTCGTCTGATGGTACTTTTGAAGATTTATACCCCAACACAAGACAACGAAAGATCAGAGATACTGTCCACGTCCTTCGAATGAAGCCTTACAAGGGTCCTGCAACTCAGGATAAATTCGAAGCTCCAGCGACAGGCAACAGCCGGAAAGGTGACCAAGCCCGTAGCGCAAAACAAGTTCTAAGAAGATCACCGCCAGGGCGAACATCAGTCATCGGGAGTCGGAGTATGCAGGACCGATGGCTTCTTCCTAGACTAGGATGACGTATCACCGAGACGCTGTTCTCTTAAGGAAGGAGCAATATCGCAGAAGAAGCTGAGTAGCACCGTGTTGTATTGGTTATAATACTGAACTGTTGCGTGGAGGGTCGTGAGTTTAAAGCTCACCTGGACTGTACAATTTTTATTCCTATATTCTGTTCGAGTACATTCTAGAAGTGTCCACAGATATCAAGAACCATTGTACTGGAATGTTCTGTAGCTCTACATATACTGTATGTGTTCTTGCCGGAGGCAGTTCGCTCCGCACTCTTGTATGTGCAAGTGCTGAATAAACCTTCGTTAAGTAAAGTCAGTGTTCGTTATTCATCTAACTACACCTTCTTCTACGTGACATTATTAAATAATTTCATAATTGCCAATATGAGTTTACAAACGTCAGCTGTAGATCATACTCTCAAGGCGCGACCCTCCACCATCACTTGGACCAGCGAGGGGGTAGCGACAAGCGGCCTTAGGTCGATGGTGGAGATATTCCGACCAGGACAGGCAGCCACAAGCTCTTCGTGGAAACGTTTACCAAAGTTTTGCTGTTACTGACGAGTTATAAAGTGAAGTACATTATTTCTGAGCTTCCAATAGATTCTTACTGCTAACAGACAACCGAGTTGTAGGTTATTAAATTATTGAAGCTTCGGGTCCACCAGTTAAGCTTTTTTGTTGCGCTGCTTGACGTTTATCGTGAAAAGTTGCATAAGCTGAAGCAAGATTTCCTGCAGAAACTTCGGCATTCTACAGTGCCGGCAGTTTGTGTAGATGGCCATTCTCTGACATTATTTCTGCGATTTCAAAATAAAGCTGAATGTAGTCACTGGACAGCTGAAGTACCTGCTTAGTTGCTATTCGATCGAGCAAGAACTGAATGTATTGAATCGACAGTAATCTACGCTTGGGAGTCACGCTAAGACAAAGTTGTCACCAAGTCATATGTGCAGCTCAGTGATTTGAGGGTTTGGGGTTTGATTACTATCAGCTGCGTCAGGGTTCAATTCCCTCGTCAGGCGAAAGATTTAATAGTCATTGGTGGATCATATGGAACCATGATTACGCCAAATGAAGAACAAACGTTACCACTGTACTTCCCGATTTACGTTAAAGGTTATGTTTCTTCGCTATAATTACGTTAGGTTGGACTATGTCATAGACTTTAGTGGTAGGATGTAGAAACTCCGTCAGAAGTGACGTTCCTTACACTAGTATTTTTACTTTCGTTAAAGAACTAAACGTCATGTAAAGTCACAGGCCATTTATGCTATCTTTTATTTCATCTTGTTGAACACATTGTTTTTGGTTTCACGGAATTTGATCCCTTCATGATGACACAGTGCATTCAATTCGTTATTTGCTCAAGGCTCGAATCTCCTCAAGCTCTCCATGTAAGGCGGGTGTAGAGTTTCGAATCCTGGATCGGCGGAAAGTTTTTCATAATAACCTCTCAAGCTTTAGAATGAGCACACCTATCTGTTGATGAAAATAAATTTTGATTTTTAACATGCGTTCATTCATTTTCATTAAACATATGTTACGGTTTCGATTCCCAGAGAGGCACACATTTTTTCGTCACACATTTATAAGTTCAATCTTCCCACTGCTAGTTACTGGTGAAAAAGAATTCGATATTTACATGTCGTCTCGTGTAGTTAACAACGGTATGTTACGTGTTCGATGTCCCGTCATCATTGTACTCTTCGACAAATCGTTGCTAGTTTTCTGATGCACACATCTAGATTTTGGCGAAAGAGCCTTGCAGTTAATGGCTATCGGCGTCTAGAAAACAAAGGCGACAGGTTCCGTGTTCGATTCCTGGGAAGGCAGAAATTGTTACTTTTCTCGTCACTACAGTTCTAAACGTCTCGCTACTGTTGAGAAAACTCAATATCTTAATATTACTGCACTCACAAAACAATCGGACTAGGTGTTGGGATAAGTGCGTCATTTCAAGTTTATTATTTGGAACGTATTTCGTGGGTAGTTAACAGGGTCAACTGTAACTAGAATGACATTTTCACTCTGCAGCTGAGTGTGCGCTGATATGAAACTTCCTGGCAGATTAAAACTGTGTGCCGGACCGAGGGTCGAACTCGTGGCCTTTGCCTTTCGCGGGCAAGTGCTCTACTATCTAAACTACCGAAGCACGACTCACGGCCCGTCCTCGCAGCTTTACTTCCTCTAGTACCTCGCTTCCTACTATCCAGATGGTAGAGCACATGCCCGCGAAAGGCAAAGGTCCCAAGTTCGAGTCTCTGTCCGGCACACAGTTTTAATCTGCCAGGAAGCTTGAGGGTCAACAATATCTGGATAGAGGTCCTGATCCAGTACAAAAACATTGGGCAACTGTAAGCGTATATTACAGGTCATACAGGAGAATCCCTGCCCTGTTCACGTGCTTCAGGCAAATGGACTATGTGATGGCGTAATTCGATACTGGTATCGAGATACAAAATTTATGGCACACCGGTGCACCAATGGGTGAACAATACAATGACAGAAAGCTTCATTGACCAATACTCGTAAGATTCAAGCTGCACTGCTTCCCATCATCATCATCCTTGGGGTCTGATGACCATAGATGTTAAGTCCCGCAGTGCTAAGAGCCATTTTTTCCGTCATCCTTTGCAACTAGCTCAGCAGTGAAGTCGTCTTAATTTTAGGTCAGACCATCGTGGAGAGAAGCCTGGGTTTGTTATGAGAAATGCTATTATGGTAAGTTTGGTATAGCAAATTAATTAATAGCTTCCTGCGAAATATTTTGTTTTTCCAGTACCTAATTTTTTACAGTCATTTGTTACTGTTCAGCAAAACCTTTAATTTTTATTTACAGGGATATTTGCATCTGTAGCATATACGCAAATGTATCTTTTACAACAATTTATTCTTGTTTATCAATAGCAGGCTGGAGAGGCCGAGTGGTTCTATACACTACAGTCTAGAACTGCGTGACCGCTACGGTAGCAAGTTTGAATCCCGCCGCAGACATGGACGTGTGTGATGTCGTTAGGTTAGTTAGTTTTAAGCAGTTCTAAGTTCTAGGGGACTGATGACCTCAGAAGTTAAGTCCCGTAGTGCTCAGAGCCGTTTGAGCCATTTTGTTTATCAACAATTTTTTTTTCCTTCCAACGCCATTTGTTATACATACAGTGGGGTTTTCTGCGAAGCTACTTTTTTCCTATGCAGGAATATTCTATTTACGTTTCCACAGTTAATGAGCTTCTTGAGAAAGCTAACAGTCCAGGAGCACAGCTTTCGTTTAGAGACGCAACGAAAGAATCTTGCAAAATGATTATATATATATATATATATATATATATATATATATATTATATTTCCCGACATTTCTCATTTGATTTTTGTATGCACAGTATTCACATTTTAATTTTTCTGTATACAGTACTTACAGGGTGTTACAAAAATGTACTGCTAAACCTTCAGCAAACATTCCTCACAAACAAAGAAAGAAAATATGTTATGTGGACATGTGTCCGGAAACGCAAACTTTCCATGTTAGAGTTCATTTTATTACTTCTATTAAAATCACATGAATCATGGAATTGGAACACACAGCAACAGAACGTACCAGCGTGACTTCAAACACTTTGTTACAGGAAATGTTCAAAATGTCCTCCGTTAGCAAGGATACATGCATCCACTCTCCGTCGCATAGGATCACTGATGCGCTGACGCAGCCCTGGGGAATGACGTATTGTGTCACAGCCGTCCACAATACGAGCACGAAGAGTCTATACATTTGGTACCGGGATTGCGTAGACAGGAGTTTTCAAATGCCCCCATAAATGAAAGTCAAGAGGGTTGAGGTCAGGAGAGCGTGGAGGCCACGGAATTGGTCCGGCTCTACCAATCCATCGGTCACCGAATATGTTGTTGAGAAGCGTACGAACACTTCGACTGAAATGTACAGGAGCTCCATCGTGCATGAACCACATGTTGTGTCGTACTTGTAAAGGCACATGTTCTAGCAGCACAGGTAGAGTATCCCGTATGTTCCATTGAGCGTAGGTAGAAGAACAGGGTGCCCAATCAAGACATCACCAACAATGCCTGCCCAAACGTTCACAGAAAATCTGTGGTGATGACGTGATTGCACAGTTGCGGGCGGATTCTAGTCAGCCCACACGGTGATTGTGAAAATTTACAATTTGATCACGGTGGAATGAAGCCTCATCCGTAAAGAGATAATTAGCACTGAAATGAGGATTGGCACATTGTTGGATGAACCATACTCAGAAGTGTACCTGTGGAGGCCAATCAGCTGCTCATAGTGCCTGCACACGCTGTACAGGGTACGGAAACAACTGGTTCACCCGTAGCTGTCTCCATACAGAGACGTGGTCAACGTTACATTATACAGTAGCAAGTCTCTGGCGCTGACATCATGGTTATCGTCAACTGCACGAAGAATTGCCTCGTCCATTGCATGTGTACTCGTCGTTCTAGGTCTTCCCCAGTCGCGAGTCATAGGCTGGAATATTTCGTGCTCCCTAAGACGCCGATCAATTGCTTCGAACGTCTTCCTGTCAGAACCCGTTCGTTCTGGAAATCTGTCTCGATAAAAACGTACCGGCCACGGCTATTGCTCCGAGCTAATCCATACATCAAATGGGCATCTGACAACTCCGCATTTGTAAACATTGCACTGACTGCAAAACCACGTTCGTGATGAACACTAAACTGTTGATGCTACGTAATGATGTGCTTGATGCTTGTACTGTAGAGAAATGAGTTGCATGTCAACACAAGCACCAAAGTCAACATTAGCTTCCTTCAATGGGGCCAACTGGCGGTGAATCGAAGAAGAACAGTATATACTGACGAAACCAAAATGAGCTCTAACATGGACATTAAGAGTTTCCGGACACATGTCCACATAACATCTTTTGTTTACTTGTGTGTGAGGAATGTTTCATGAAGGTTTGGCAGTACCTTTTTGTAACACCCTGTATATTTGAAACATATATATCTGTCTTTTATTTTCAATGTACGATATATATGTGCAAATTTAGACTAGCAACAGCAGGTGAAAGAAAACTACACACACTTATACTGATCAACCACAACATTATGACAAATGATCTATTATCAATATAAACCCATCCAGACGATAGCAGCATTACCTGGCGAGGAGTGACTGCTGTCCAAATACACTCATGGTGCATGTAGTATCAGTGAGCTTGCTGTCCGAATGTAGAATGGTGAATTCACACTATCTGTCTGAGTTCTACTGAGGGCAGATTACGATGGCCCAGAGGCTCGCCACGACCATTTCGGCAACTGCACGTCTTCTCGGATTTTCTAGGGTTACTGTGGTGAGTATCTTCAACAAGTGGCGAAACCAGGCTGAAACCAGTGAGTGTCTTCAACATATGGCGTTTTAACAAGGTCCATATATCTTTGGGTTGGTCGGCCACTCCTCATTACAGATGTCGGAATGTCGTAGGCTGGGAGAACTGGTAAAAGAGCACAGGCAGCCCACTGTGGCGAAACTAACATCAGACTTTAATTATTGGCAGAGTACAAGTGTGTCTGGACACACAGGGTACCAAACACTCCTAACTGTGGGCCTCCGAAACTGACTACCCATACATGTGCCAATATTAGCACCACGATATTGGTAACTATGACTGAAATGGGCACGTAGCCATCGACACTTGACGTTGGCGCAGTTGCAGTTCGCTGCATGGGCTGATGAATACTAATACCGTCTTCATCATGGTGATGGGAGGGCGTGAATCCGTCTTCTTCCTGGGGAATAGCTCCTTGACACATGTACTGGAGGATGGAGGCAAGCTGACAGCGGTTCCATGCTCTGACAAACATTCACGTGGGTGACCATGGGTCCAGTGGAGCTCTTGCAAGGCACCATGATGGGCAAGGAGTATTGTACACTGGTTGCAGACCACGTACACCGCTTCTTGTAGGTAAAGTTTCCAGATGGCATTATCATTTTACAGAAAGGTAATGCGCCATGTCACAAGGCCAGGAGTGGTTTGAGGAACACAATTCTATGTGATGCCCTGGCCCCCTGACTCACCAGATCTCCGATGAAAACATCTCGGATGTGACTGAATATGGCATGAGAGCTCATCGGACACCTCCACGGAATTTGCTAGAATTAGGTGACTTGTGTGTGCAGATATGGTGGCAGCTCCCTTCAGCGACTTACCAAGCTTCACTGCTTCCATGCTATCACACATTGCCACTGTTATCCATGACAAAAGTGTACATACAAGCTGTTAGGCAGGTTTTTATAACGATCTGTCTGATCAATGGACACATAGATACATACAATAAGTATAGTACACAGCCAGAAAGGCACACATACACACACACACACACACACACACACACACACACACACAACTACAACAAGTGCCACACATATCTCCACTATTTATAAAGAATCTACCACACTCTGAATCATTGCAGTGAATAGTGTGGTTATGGTATGGTTCTGATCCTGTCCCCACACATAAACCATTTGTTGTCATGACATGACGGACCTACTTTCAGCTGCACTGCAGTATGTACCTAATGATCTATTGATGGGAAGACTGCTTGGCGCAACATACGTGGAGCACAGCCAGCCACCTTTCGAAATTGAGGCAGGACTATCCACCCCTCGTTCCACCTATGGGTGACACTTGCACCTATGTGGTAAGCATACATGTTCGACCTTACACCACCAAACAGTGTGATTAACAATCTGTGAACAATTCGGATAGTCCTTCCTCAGGCAGAAAACATTTTAGGTCTGTGGTGTTGTTTTTAAAAGGACTGACAGCTGCATATACAGAGATAAACACACTATGTCATTATGGCTAATTACTCAATGTGGATTGCAGCCTCTCACCCAGTAAATGAAGGTACCCATGAAGTCACATTAGATCATGAAGTTTCAATTCACAAACTCATAGTGAAAGCGGTACAATTTGAGTTTGAAAAGTTCCAGGACACACATACCGACATGGACTGACTTTGTAACCTGCACGGAACCTTAGGCCATAACGACCATGCCACCGGGAACTTGAATGAATTTCGCGGTATTTTTAACACCACCAATAGCTTTTCCGAAACTTGAATTTTTCTTTCAATTGTAAAAATATTTCTCAGAATCACACGTTGCGAGACCCTTCGTTCCGTGTCTAAATCAATGTACTCCTTTAATCAGTTTCAGTCTCTCTAGCCGAGGCAGGCCAGAATTATTCCGATCAATTTCCTACCCGTACAAGACATTATTCTCTACGAGTCAGTCATGCGAACTTCCTATGCAAGTTTATGGAGCTCATTTGACAACCACCTCGCAGTATTATACCTCATTTATTATTGGAATTTGTTGCAAACTGAAGTCATACGAGCACAAAAATTTATATTCTGCCACATAGACTACACGTTGTTCTGTGAAGGTTGTGTGGTACGAGAGCGGTCGTCTTCACAATGCGTCACAGGAGCTAAGAGGCATTCGAAATCAGCATATATGACGAAGGGCTATCACTCCTGATGATGTGTGTTCTTAAGTTTTATGAACTTTTTACCCTTGGTAGGCAGTTCCATACATACCGGTTCTTGGTTCTAGCACTCATTGAGGTGTCTATCTAGATACTTTTTCTTGGTAAATTAGCAGAGTCTTCTTTGACAAAAATGTGTACCACACTGTTTCGCTGATTGGTATTAAAGCAGGCAGCACATGGTTTTGATCCACATATAGTGTAAGTTCTCATTCTTGGAAAATTGCAACAAACCTACGTGTTGGCAGCAGTACCCAACTAAATTTGGAAAGTAGAGGTTTCCAAGTACTTTATGCTTGACTTCTTTGTTCTGCACACTATGTTCATGCCTATCTTCTTCTAGATCACTATCATCATGAGTATCCAATGTGTAATCGCGGATTATCAGTCAGGGCTCTGCCTCTCAAATGTTGGTCAGTTCTCAATGAGATGCCATAGAAATTGTAATTCCCATGGGCATTAGATTCACTGTGAGTTCTCAGAAACACTGCATTTTTTAGGGTAATTTCTGTCGCTAACTAGTAGTGACCATGCAAAGCAATATTTATCCCTGTCATTTAGTTTCTAAAGATTAATTCATGCTTTTTAGCGGCAATGTCTTTCGAAAGAGGGATGACACTAGACGCTCCATTAAGCGAATTGTAGGCTTCGGAGCATGTATCGAGGTGGAGTCTGTGGTTAATTGCTTTATCCAATCTCTTTCTTGCACGTCGGAAAAACGAGTATGAAGACTTGACAAAAGTCTTTAACCACTCTGTGAACCACCCCAAGATATCGTACCAGTTCTATCCCAAATTTGGACGATGCTCTTTCCCTCGCCAGCATCACTGCCCGCTTCCGGGGCGAAGAGGAGGAGGGAAGGGGGTCTGTGAGCTAAGAGAAAACGGCTGTCGCAATTAATAAAATGTTGCAAGCTATCATGCACTAATCGGGTAGATTTTGCACTTAAACGTAACGTTTAGTCGCCATCTACGGAATACGTTTTCAAAGGGGATCACAGTTTCTCTGAGAGTCCGAGTCACACGATGGCTCGTTACTGACTGCAGCAAAATTCGGTTTACATGTCTTTCTGCGCAATGGCGCCACATATTTTGAGTACCCAATTGCAATTGGTCATTGTCGACCACCGTTGTCCGCTGTTGCTATTACTCCATGGTGTAAGACTGGTACACATCTTGTTCCCGTGTATCAGTCTTCTACCACGGAATGACAGCAACAGTGGACGACGCTAGTCTACAATGACCAATTGCACTTGGGTATTCAAAACATGTGACATCACGCCACTGCGCAGAAGCTCTCGTAAACGGAATTAATGGTGGGGTGACACGGTTCTTAGAGAATTATAGGGAGCATTGATTGAAAATGGCTTCAGAAGCATTAAGAGAAATTGCAGTATCTTGGTGGGCTCCATTCAAGTTATCACTACAACCATGTGAGATCCTGAACCCAAAAGCGCCAGCAACTGCAGAGTAGTCCATTGCGGCTGGAGAACTTACTTGGTGATCCTTAACACATGGTTCAGGTGGTTCACAGGTAATACTACTGCTGCTGCTGCTGTTGCTCAGTCCATAGCAATGTTCAAGCAAGGTCTCATGCTGTGTATACTATTATTTAAACTATTTGTCACTTGAGAGGCAACGGGCTGCCGGGCTCCCGCCACCAATAAACCAATGGCAGCCGGAGCTCTCGGCTGTCACTGCGTTGCCACTTCGCTCTGCTGAGCTGACTAAGGCAGTGTGCCAGCGAGCCCTCAGCGAGCCGTTGTAGACGTGCGGGTGAGAGATTTGAGGGACTTGTAGCTTCGCGTGTTTATGATGTCTGATGAAAGCAGTCGCAAGAGAGGGAGGCCAAGGATGCACACTCCTCGTAAAGCTCCCAAAAGTGGCGGACATGACGTCGTTATGCGCAGTCAGGAGCTTGAATACGTGTGTTCCTTACGGGAGTATTTTGAGAGACAGGGGGATGCAGGAGGGTCTCTTGTTCCTTTGGATAAGTTGGCGGAGCGAACCGCAGCTGCTCTGCAAGCTAGCGAACGATCAGTAATTTGAATCTGGAAGAAGAAATTCACGAAAGAAGGCTCAAGAGAATCATCTAAATGGGAGACACCTGGGAAAAAGAGGCGACTAGAGAAGAGGGTCACAAAACTTGACTCTTTTGAGGAAGATGCCTTTCGTCGTCAAATATACGCATTTTATTCGAGGAAGGAGTATCGAACACTCAAAAAACTACATGCTACCCTCACAGCGGCTGACCTGCTTCAGGGTAGTAAATCGTCTTTTTTACGAGTCGTGAAAATGTTAGGATTCCGTTATAAATTCATCTCTGGCAGAAAGTTACCAATGGAACGCCAAGATATTGCAGCCTGGCGATGACGCTTTCTTAGAAAATTAGTGGAGACTAATTTTGATGATATCGTTTGGCTTGATGAACCGCGGGTGAATGCAGTACACAGTTAAAAAAAGAAAAGGCTGGACAGACGGTACCATCAGCGGCAGTATGACAGCTCCGATCGGCAGAGGAAAAAGGATAATTGTAGCACATGCCGGAAATTCAAAAGTTTTCATTCCAAATGGTCTGCTGCTTTTCAGTTCAAATAAGACCAACAACTACGGAAGAGATGAACCACAATACTTTTGTGAATTGGTTTGAAGACTTTTAGCTCCACACCTTAACAATAAAACTCCATTATTGTTATGGATAACGCTCTTTATCACTCAGTAATACAAGATAAAGCAGCCACAAAGGCAACGAGGAAAAACGACATTGTTAGCTGGTTACAGAAACATAAGGTACAGTTCGGCAGTAATCTGACAAGGGAAGAATTATGAGAACTTGTATCGCAACACAAGCCAAAGAAACCGATATACACTGTGGATGAAATAGCAAAAAAATACTGACATAAAGTGCTCAGATTGCTCCTTACCATTGCCGTTTCAACGCAACAGAGCTGATTTGGGCTCAGGTTAAGCGGCATATTGCTGCAGAAAATAAGAAATTCACATTAACAGAAGTGGAGCGCCTTTTGAAAGAGGCAGTTGAAATTGTTACGTCGGAAGACTGGCAGAAGGTAGTGCATGACGTGAAAGGAGTGATACAGGACGCATAGAACAATGAAGGTGTCTTACAATAGTGTGTCGAATACTTGATTATACGGCTGACCCCAGCGGAGGTTCGAGTACTCCCTCGGGCATGGGGTGTGTGTGTTTGTCCTTAGGATAATTTAGGTTAAGTGGTGTGTCAGCTCCGGGACTGATGACCTTAGTAGTTAAGTCCCATAAGATTTCACACACATTTACCCTTGATTATATCCGTCAATACGAGCAGCGACACGGATAGTTCCACTGACTCTGACTCTGAATTAAACGGTGTTTTCGCATTGTCTGATTAGTGTGTAGTGTACTTACTGCTATTAAATTTTGAGTTTGTGAATTTATTTCGATTAATTCTTATTCCTGTTGTGAGAATAAGAAATATTGTTTGGCCAGCTCTCGTCATCTCCTTACGCTAATTTAGTTTGAATTTTAATTCTATTTCATTTTGTATATACACCAAGATGTTATTCAATGTGTGTAATAGTTTTCGAGATTTGCAATCTAAAGAAGAAAACTTTTCCGGACGCGAAAATATGTCACACTTCAATAGTTAATGTAACAACGGCCCTAATTAAACAGATATTTGATATGCTTATAGATACCATTAAGACCTATACTATACGAAAATTTCAAAATATTCACATTATATTTATAGGAGATAGAGATTTTAAACTTCATAGTTGTTTCGAGTTCAGTACTTAGCGTATTCATCTCTTGGTCTCCCTCTACGATTTTTACCCTCCACGGTGCCCTCTAATACTAAATTGGTGATCCCTTGATGCCTCATAACATGTCCTACAAACCGATCCCTTCTTCTGGTCAAGTTGTGCCACAAACTTCTCTTCTCCCCAATCCTATTCAATACTTCCTCATTAGTTACGTAGTCTACCCATCTAATCTTCAGCATTCTTCTTAAGCACCACATTTCGAACGCTTCTATTCTCTTCTTGTCTGAACTATTTATCGTCCATGTTTCACGTCCATACATGGCTACACTCCATAGAAATACTTTCAGAAAAGACTTTCTGACACTTAAATCTATAATCGATGTTAACAAATTTCTCTTCTTCATAAACGCTTTCCTTGCCAATGCCAGTCTACATTTTATATCCTCTCTACTTCGACCATTATCAGTTATTTTGCTCCCCAAATAGCAAAACTCCTTTACTACTTAAGTGTCTCATTTCCTAATCTAATTCCCTCAGCATCATCAGACTTAATTCGACTACATTCCATGATCCTTGTTTTGATTTTGTTGATGTTCATCTTACATACTCCTCTCAAGACACTGTCCATTCCATTCAACTGCTCTTCCAAGTCCCTTGCTGTCTCTGACAGAATTACAATGTCATCGGTGAACCTCAAAGTTTTTATTTCTTTTCCATGGATTTTAATACGTATTCCGAATTTTTCTTTTGTTTCCTTTACTGCTTGCTCAATATATAATAACATCGGGGAGAGGCTACAACCCTGTCTCACTCCCTTCCCAACCACTGCTTCCTTCTCATGCCCCTCGACATCTCGTTTCTGTACAAATTGTAAATAGCCTTTCGCTCCCTGTATTTTACCCCTGCCACCTTTAGAATATTCCAGTCGACATTGTCAAAAGCTTTCTCGAAGTCTACAAATGCTAGAAACCTAGGTTTGCCTTTCCATAATCTTCCTTCTAAGATAAGTCGTAAGGTCAGTACTGCCTCACGTGTTCCAGTATTTCTACGGAATCCAAACTGGTCTTCCCCGAGGTCAGCTTCTATTAGTTTTTCCATTCGTCTGTAAAGAATTCGTGTTAGTATTTTGCAGCTATGGCTTATTAAACTGATTGTTCGGTAATTTTCACATCTGTCAACACCTGCTTTCTTTGGGATTGGAATTATTATATTCTTATCGAAGTCTGAGGGTATTTCGCCTGTTTCATACATCTCGCTCACCAGAAACTAGAGTTTTGTGAGGACTGGCTCTCCCAAGGCCGACAGTAGTTTCAATGGAATATTGTCTACTCCAGGAGCCTTGTTTCCACTCACGTCTTTCAGTGCTCTGTCAAACTCTAGACGCAGTATCGTATCTCCCATTTCATCTTCATCTACATCCTCTTCCATTTCCATAATATTGTCCTCAAGTACATCGCCCTTGTATAGAATCTCTATGTACTCCTTCCACCTTTCTGTTTTCCCCTCTTTACTTACAACTGGGTTTCCATCTGAGCTCTTGATATTCATACAAATGGTTCTCTTTTCTCCAAAGGTGTCTTTAATTTTCCTGTAGGCAGTATCTATCTTACCCCTAGTGAGATAAGCCTCTACATCCTTACATTTGTCCTCTAGCCATCCCTGCTTAGCCATTTTGCACTTCCTGTCGATCACATTTTTGAGACGTTTGTATTCCTTTTTGCCTGCTTCATTTACTGCCTTTTTATATTTTTTCCTTTCACCAATTAAATTTAGTATTTCTTCTGTTACCCAAGGATTTCTACTAGCCCTCGTCTTTATACCTACTTGATCCTCTGCTGCCTTCACCACTTCATCCCTCAAAGCTATCCATTCTTCTTCTACTGTATTTCTTTCCCATTCCTGTCAATTGTTCCCTCATGCTCTGTGCAACCTCTGGTTCTTTCAGTTTATCCAGGTCCCATCTCCTTAAATTCCCACCTTTTTGCAGTTTCTTCAGTTTTAATGTACAGGTCATAACCAATAGATTGTGGTCAGAGTCCACATCTGCCCCTGGAAATGTCTTACAATTTAAAACCTGGTTCCTAAATCTCAGTCTTACCATTATATAATCTATCTGATACCTTTTAGTATCTCCAGGGTTCTTCCATGTAGGGTTGTTTAAAAACACTGTTTTCAGAAATTTATATACAGGAAACGTAATGCATTACGAAATCTTTTAAGGATTCTTTCCCCAGTGCATTATTATGGTAATGAATGGAAAAAATATTTTGCTGTGACACCAATAGTTTTTTAGTAATGACGTGATAAGTTAGAGGCTGTTTGCAAAATCGAGAATTTAAATGATTTCAAACAAATTGACGTAACTCTGGTTCTAATTAAAATTAAGAATAGATATTAGACAGATTGAGAGACATTGCTGAGATATACATCATATGTGGGTTTGAAATTTTTTACTTACTTTTTGTAGACGATAGAGGCTTTAAAATATTTTCTACCGCCGGGGGTAGCGATGCGCTGAGGCATCGCAAACGTCTAGTGACAACTACTTTAAATCAGACTATAGGTCCATGAGGGTGATTGCATCATACTCGAGGATGCGGCTGCTTTGGGCAATGAGCTGGTGTCATCAGCTTGTACCACGTTGATTGTGAGATGATGACAAGAGACCTGGTGTTTGCAAGCATGGCAGATATTTCATAAACGATCCGGACTGGGGCGATGAACATACCATCATCTTGTTAGGTCATGGCGTAGCTTTTCCTGCAAACACATCTCCGAGTTTGCATACCCTCTTCAGTCGCTGCATCCAACCGGCTGGACTTCACTTCTTTATTTTGCATTAAGTGAAATTATAGTTTTTTCGACACTGTAACCGTGTTTCCAGCACGCTGGACGTTTTAGCTCTCTCCGGACTTTTGTTCTCAGTGATACTTAGTTTCTTCTGTTGGCTACACTGAGATGATCTACTCACTGCGTCATGGCGGGCGCTGCTGGGTAACTCTCGGCAGCGTCTTTTAGAAAGAAAGTTAAGCAGTAATGTCATACTCAGTGGTCTGTTATTATTTATTATTATTGTTACTGTTGTAAATAGATCAACAAATCATGCTACAGTTCATGTAGTAACCTAACACCATTACTTCTCATTATTTACAAGAGTAAACAATGAAGTCCAGCTGGCTGACTAGATGGTCACAGCGTTATTCAGTTTTATTCACTGACTACTTTCTCTGACCTCAATATGTACTGTAAAATATGTCTGTGCTTTTTAATACTTTGTGAGATGTACTAAATTAGCTGTTCATTGGTGATCAAAGTAATTCTTCTGTAAATATTAATTTGTAATTGGCTTTGAAAGTTCATAACTTTTTTTCTCCCTACTAACGTAGGCATGAATGAATCACTTAGAGAATCTGAAATCAAAACGCAGCTGCCAAAAGTAATAGAAAAGGACAGTGATATGAGTGACATTGCGGACTTTCCATGAGCCATTTATATTACTGCAAATACAGACTTGTGTGTACCCGAAGCAGGAAATTACAGTTCATCTGAGCAGGAAAATTTTATATTATTATTTTCATTAGCGACAATAGACACCTACTGAAGTACAGATTCAAAAGGTAGTGAAGGTAGGAAAGTATATTAAATTTATTGTGTTTCATCAATAAATTTGGTTTTCTTATCATCTACTTCCTTTTTCGAGGATACAACTGAAGACAAGAATCTATGGCCAAGGATCTGTTACTAATCGAACAGCCAATATTGATTAGAAGAAGTAGTCAGTGGGAACCAGGGAACTACAGACGCCACTAAGATATTTTGAACAGTGTTTTGGAAGTGAAATCTGGCATCTCGTTGCTCAGCTGACAAACATAAAGGCTCTTCAGGATAACAAAGTTCCTCTAAATACAGCAGCTACTGAAATTTAAAAGCTTGTGGGTGCAGCTATATAAACAGGTTGTATGGAACTACTAAGACTGAGAATGTATTTTCGCACCAGCTAGCACTTGGCTGTCTGGTCAACCAGAGCCAGAGGCCGGTTTGGGAGGTTCTGTGGCGATGAATTCGTGTGAGATCAAAGCTTGCTGTGTATTTTGATTAATACTTCACATCAACCCCACTACTGCAATACCTGCTGGAAAGACAAATATATGCAGTAGGAACCATTTTAGGTGTCCGTATTCCATGTGGTCTCAGACCAAAACTCATTGGAGATAAGGGACTGATGAAGAGAGGTAGAGGTCCCGTTGATGAGTTCGTCAGAGAAGACGGGAACATTAAAGTAGACTGGTAACCGATTTGTAACAAAATCATCTACTTTATCTGGTGCTTCGCCTTGTAGTATAGTATAAAATGTGGTGTCCTGCCCACTCGTGTCTTATAGAGTGCCTAGGATGCTGTTTTCTCGGACAGCTTGACAACATACAAGCAAATCCTATTAATGGAATACATTACATAATTGAATTGACGATATTTAACTTTCGTTTCTACGTGACAGGTCGCAAGGAGTTGGCGACATGCGAATAATCAGTGTCCTTCGATAAATACAGTTTCCATGCAAGTTGATAACACAAGTTCATGAGTCACTGGTATCGTTAATATCACTGCGGCTCTTCTATTGCGAGTCCACTAGCGCACTCTTCTAGTCACCCCTTCTAGTCTCCGGTTCCTAGTGACGGTCTACTGGTAAAATTACTAATGATCGTATGGCATTGTTGGCCAGGAGGTCCCATTCGGGTTCGGCTGCCAAGCACAAGTCTTGCTTCAGTTGGTGCCACATTGGGCGGCTTGGGGCGGTTGGTGAGGATGAAATGGTGATGAGGACAAACACAAGACCCATTCCCCGAGCGGAGAAAATCTCAAACCTTGCCGGAAATCGAGCCCAGGCACAACGCATGGGAGACAAGCACGCTACCACCCAGCTAAGCAGGCGGACCGTCTATGGTGGGTGTCTTCTACTATCCAGGTCTACTAACGCGGCCGAGGTAGGCGGCGCGTCGGTTTTGTTCTCTTCGTGTAGATGCCGCTCCTGCCGTGGTGACGTCATAGTCAGCGTGCTATTGGCTGGCTTCGTCTCACAGCCCTCGTTCTTGATTTTTGTGCCGGCGCTGTTCGTTAAGCCAGAACAAATAGGTGGGACAGAAAAGAAAGCGAATTCATTGCAGTGCCTCATTCCAGTTTTATCTCTGATTATAACAAATAAGTAGGGGGCGACAATGATTTTTAGTATCCAATATCCACAAAAACAAAAGAGTGGCCTGTTTGAGTCATCTTCCATTTCATTAAATTGGCGATTGTGAATTCGTGGACTGAGCACTGAAGGGATTAGCAGGCACCAGATGCTAGCAAGAAAACAATCATAGATCAATTGGATTTTAAGATTTATGTTGGTGAATTACTGAGTTCACCTGAAACTGCAGCACGGCAGAACTTCAGACTCTTGTCTGAATCCCATGAAGTAGCTCGAAAAAGAAAAAAAGTTACAAACACAGAGGTTACGAAACGTGAGAGGAGACATTTGCCTCTCTGTCCAGTAACACACAAAAATGTATGGATGAGATGCCGAAACAAGAGCTGCAAGGCTAAAACCAAATTCATATTCTCCGAATGCCAAGTATATCTGTTGTATCACTAATGAGAGAAAATGTTTCTTTGACTTCCGCAGCTGAAAACTGACTCTAATGTGCTTCAACAATTTCAGGATTATTGATGTCTGTGATTTTCTTGTCTTGTAATTTTGTAATACTCTGTTAATGACCTAAATAAATGTTGAGGAAGAAATAAAAATAGAACTTAATTTTGTGTCATGAATTTCACGGTTATATTTCATGAATAGAGACATTGAGACACAGTGTCCAGACACGTGGACATAGGTAAATCTCAATCCGGTTGAACAGTTACAAAAAACTGTCTTTACAATACTTATTTATGCCATCCATATAGGACGGCCTTATAAAAAAATATATGAAATAACAGAAAAACTTACTAGCACACGGGGGCGCTCCCACCCACCCAAACACACACACACACACACACACATACACACACACACACACACACCTATCAACACACACACAAACACACACACACACACACACACACACAGATCACACCACCCAGACACACACACACACACACACACACACACACACACACACACAGATCACACCACCCGAACACACACACACACACACACACACACACACACACACATATGAAAAGACTAAGCAAAAACTTTATTTTAAATACATAACTTTAGTGTCAAAAGAGTCAAATTATGGTCGCTTATTAACCCCTAATAAGCTGTCATTTCTATTATAGCGTTCCTATCCTGCTGAATCTATCGCTGCTGTTGATGCTGCTGCTAAGATGTTCCTGACTACTATGACTTCCCTCACAGCAACAACTCTTATTTATAGCCATAAATCACATTCGTTTGCTTATTTCAACAAATTCGTATCTCTAGTCAACAGCTTTTGGGCGTGATGCCACCTGTTCACGGGTATGTGTAGACCCTCCAGTTTCTCACACAGCTTCTGCCAGTATTTTTTTTAAATATAGGATTATAATTTAGTGCAGTACACACACTGGCCTATCGCATGGGCCTTGCTTCCGCTGTTCACAGCGCAAGAATTCACCGGCCCATTCAGACTCCTTGTGCAACGCAACTGGTACCTGTAGCCCACTACCAATGCATCGGATATTGCTGTCCAGGAACATCATACCTACCTAGAGAAAGACGCCTTTTGCAGGCGTTCGCATTCGCAGAAGCATCGACGTTAAGTATCAGCGATCTTTTCAGCAATAATATTAGTAATAGCAAGGGGTGAAATTAACTTGTTTACTCCGCCACGGAACACCCACGTGGGCCTTGCAGACTTTTCAGAGACATCGGGCAGCTGCTACCGTGTAGAGCCCTCCCAGAAGGCTGCTGCAGTTATCTGGAGGTAGAAGAGCGAGGCTGTATCTAGCTGTTACTAGGCTGTGACGTGGTTTAAAAAAAATATGGGAGAAACCTAAATTCTTTTACCAATGGCATTGTGCAAGATGTGTTTATAGATCGTTCTGTGGTACATTATCACAGCACATGATGGTGTGATAGATTTTCATGTTAAATAAGCAAAACAATAGACCGATGGATAATACCTTACATTACACTCGCACATATCAAACACAGATTAGTCGATTATTTATGTTGGTAACAAAAATGTAGGGAATAGCGGCAGATGACAGCGCTTTCAGTCATACCGTCTAAGTGAGGGTGTAATTACACTAATTTGTGTGTGTTTGTGTGAGAGTGTGTGCTGCGTAGTGGATACCACCAGAGCGAGGGATAGGGTGGATGAGATTTTTTTGTGTTTACAGTGTCACTCAAAACGCACACTAATGTAGGATAATCATGTCTTAACACCTTCTAGATTTTCTTTTATCAAGAGTACAATTGCTTATCTAGATACTAATAAAGTGTGCCAGTAAAAAAAACTTTTCAACGAAGCACCGGTGACAGGAGCTCACTGGCTGATGAATAATGGTGCAGGACGATCAGGAGAGAGGGATATCAAGGGAAGTCGCCCACCGTCAACAATCGTCTCTCTTTCTCTCTCTCTCTCTCTCTCTCTTCAATGTGCGGGACGAGTATTCGTCTCGCACATTCCTCCTCTAGTCTCCTCTACAACACTACATTGTATGTGTGCTGTAGGTTGTAAATTTCCTACAATTGAAATTGTCAGAGTGAACAATCGAGAAAGTGCGAAAAGCGAGATAAATCGTAAAAAATTAGAGAAAACACTGGTCAATAATATTTTGCTTTAATATACGTTATTTATGTATTCTATGCAGACTTCTCGTGATTCCACGTCTTGTAGTAGCTTCAATATGCTGTATGTGATTTATGTGTATTTCTTACGAAATATACTAATTTTTATTGGTCCCAATTACTTAACGATTCAAAATAGATATGACTGGCAAATCGTATGCACAAATAGGGAACAAGACAATATTCAGAAATAATAACACACTGAGATTAAAAAAGTCTTACCGTGAAGGGAGTATCAGAATGGGATGGATATAGATAGATGGGATGTACATGTACAGACAAACAAACGAGAAAGAACTTCACAAATTATGCAGATCAATAACGCGTTGGTTTTCGGCCTTGAGTCTCACGGACTGGAAAGAATTCTTTTCAGTGATGAATCCCGCTTCGAACTGAGCTCCGACGACGGCGAAGACGTGTATGAAGACACCCTGAATATTAGTTGGATACCAAAAGACCGTCGCCAGGCACACTGCCCAGCAACCAGGAGCATTGGTCTGCGGAGACATTTCTTTTCTTTGCAGGACTCGCCTGGTTGTCATCCCAGGCACCCTTGCAGCATAGCGGGACGTCGACGGTATCCTACTATTCGTTTTGTTGCCCTACTTGGCTAGCCTTCCTTGGCTTACCTTTCAGCAAGATAACGCTAGCCCGCACACAGCGACAGTTTCTCCTGCTTGTCTTAGTGCATGACAAACCGTACCTTGGTGAGCAGAGTCGTCAGGTCTCTTCCCAGTTGAGAATCTTTGAAGCATTATCGGTAGGACTTTCCACCCATCTCGAGATTTTGACAAACTAACGCGTGTTGGATAGAATGTGTCACAATAGCCGTCAGGAGAATATCAAACAACTCTGCCAGTCAGTGACAAGCTGAATAACTGCATGCATAAGGCCGGCCGATGTGGCCGAGCGGTTCTAGGCGCTTCGGTCAGGAACCGAGCGAGCGCTACGGTCGCAGGTTAGAATTCTGCCTCGGGCATGGGTGTGTGTGATGTCCTTAGGTTAGTTACGTTTAAGTAGTTTTAAGTTCTAGGGGACTGATGGCATCAGATGTCAAGTCCCATAGTGCTCAGAGCCATTTTTTCTGTGTTTCTCTGTGCAAATACACTCACATCCACCGATTTCCCAATAATTTTGGGTACTTTCTGAGTATATAAACAAATATCCAGTAAGATCATGTCGTATCCGGATTTTAACGAGTTTTTCACAATTTTCAGGCTCTTAGATATTTTTCCAGGTTTTCCTTAATTTTCCATGTTCCACGTGAAAATGAACCGATGTGTGTATGATCTTATCCCTTTCATCATCAAATGTGCCTTGCTATACATTTTTTTTTTTACCAGTCACCTATGATACAGCGCCCCAAGCCACCCAGAATACCTACGGACTATACTTCTTCCTCCAAATGTCAACACTTAACGCAAAATCCAACGCTATAACACAGGCGCGAAACTACACGGACAACAGTGGCGGTAGAGAGTTAAGGTTATTCTGTATTAAGTAACATGTTTGTGGGCTGCCGTTGGATACTGAAGCGAGAACATCACGAAGAGGCAGGGAGGTTCTGCAGTGTAGCTAACAACGCATGCATTTTCAAGTACCAAGTACCACGGCAAACACCCTTCTTTCTACACAATCTGAGCGTGATGCTCACTTTCTCGTTCAATACTTGCGTGATATTGATCTGACGGGTGACAACATCTGTGTGATTTGTGATACCGTTGACTTTACTCTTTTTTTTCCCATTAGTTACATGTTCCATTAATCATTTTGCACGACAGATCATAGTGTTGTGGAACCAGTAATTTTACATTCACATTGCGAATTAATTTGTACATACGGTTACATTCGGAACTAGTCTAAGTTTTTTATTAAAAATAAGAAAAAAGTATGCAGATGTGAGTTAGTAATTCCTATTTACTGTCTTCCACATATTATAGTAACAGAAATTCTTCCATTGAATAGAAATTTTACTTCACTGTCTTTCAGACATTTTATATCTCTGGGCAAGTGATATAAAATTTTTGTTGCAACAGTGTTCACTCCATTTTGTGCTAAGGACAATCGTAACGTGGAGTAATGAAAGCCATTTTTTCTTCTGGTAAGGTCTTCATGTACATCGTTGTTCTTTCTCAACTGTAGTGGATTACTTACAACAAACCTTCATGAGAGCATAAATATCTGACAATAGTCAGAATGGCGAACTCCTCGACAGATGCGTACAAGTTGATAGTCGGTGCGCACCACAAATTATTCTTACCACACTTTTTTGCGCAATAAATACTTTGTTTTAAAGGTGACTCAGTGCAGAACATTATTCCATGTGACATTATAGAATGAAAATATGCTAAATATGTCATCTTACTAATTTGTCTCTCCACAAGACTTGCAATGTTTCTGAAAGCAAATGTGACTGAACTAAATAGTTTTAGAAGTTACAAAATGTTTTTTTAGTTTAAATTCGCATCAATATGGAGCCCTAAGAATTTTGAAGATTCCATCTTGTCCCTGGACTATATTGCATGAATCAGTAAGTACAACTTTCTACATCATCTTAGCACCAGGCAGAAACCGTTCATAGAACCAGCATGAACAATAGTTATTCGCCCATCCTTACCAGTTGGCACACTCATAGTTTCGTGCTGTCCACCCAACGGTCGTTTATTATGCACATAGATTCATGTTTTGTCAACTCATATTACATTCTCCGGATTTGCTAACAGCGGATTCACGCAGGAAACGACTCCTTGTCACAATTTCTCCCCGTTCCATTAGTACCTTCCTTCCTCAGAACATTTTACTAGAACCAAACCAACAAAAAAATACAATGGAGAGACTCGCTGTTCTGCCTTGAGTTAACCATTGTCCGGCAGTGATGCCATCAACTTTTTAAGTGTCTGGTTTTCCTTCCTGCTGTGGTGTGCGTGTACGCATTTCCTCTGTTCCTTGACTTTCCAGGAGTTACAATAACATAACAGGACTCCCAGCTGATGTGGAAGCCTCGTTATTATTTGTGACTCTCTGTGACTCTAGAGATGTTAAATGCCTCTTTCACTTTGTTAATCACTTTAATCACAGATACAAGAAGCCCACCACTATTCTCTTCCCTTTCAAAATAAACACGCAATCTGCGCATAAATTAACGTGCGTTTCAGCGTGGCTCCTCTCCAAAAACTCTTACCTGCACTGCTTCAGGCCATTTTCCACACAGACGGCAAGTAACTACAGAATTAGCACAATGCGAACGTACGCGCACAAACTTGAATGAAACACGTAACGCCTCTGCCTGAAGGCATTTTTGGGCTATCACTATGAAACACTGGGTAGTTGCCACAGTAAAGTAAACAAAATGGACGCGCGCATCACATGTACCAAAGCTACTTCACTTGTCAGTGTCCTTCTCTCGCCATACAGATTACAAATATACCACTGAGGCAAATATAGTGTTATTTATTACAACCTCACTTCATAAATGTGGTATTATTGTAGGTTTCGACTAATTACCAAGTCATCATCATGTGACTTGTTTAAAGGGAATGAAAATTGGATGTGAGGGTTGGGTATATATTGCTACTACACTAAACTACAAATCGGAAGACAAGAAAGAAAACAGACTTGAAACTGTTACGTACTAACTCGTCAACTCAAGAGGCCAGTTCGTTAAATCAAAGCTTTGGCCTTCAACTACCTTAAATCGGTCTTCACTATTTTCTTTTTAGCTTCAACTTATTAGTGAATCGACGATCATAGTTTTCCGCCCTACAGCACTTTCCCCTTTCCCGAATATTACCCGAAATAGCATTTTTTGGCAATTTTTGGTGCTGTCAACTCTGATTAACGACGAATGATAGAACACGGTTCCGTGAAAGTTCTCCTATTCACACTTTAAAAATGTAACCCATTTCTGTTTACAGACCGATTTACGTTATTTGTGGTTAATCAATTTGTCATAATGATAGCAAATGTTTTGTTGGAGAATTTACATTGTAAAGCTCGGAAACGTTTTGGTTACATCATATTGATTACTAATGAACAATCCTCGCGTTTTTCGAATCAAGAGTATGCAAATCAGTTGTTGTCGTAGCTGAAATAATTGCGGCGCTGCCACTGTTGTACTGTCAGTTTCAGCAGCGAAAAGCGGCAATTTTGTTCTCTCATTCCAATATATCACTGGTGCGTTGGGCGGATGTCGCGTGCAGGAGGCAGTAAAATGGGAAAACGCTCTTGAACAGTCAAAATACAAGCGGCTCTCAATAAATGAACAATGAAATGTATGTGCATTTCGAACAATAAATGAAACGTTGATGTATGATCTAATGTGGAGCGATTAGCTGTTGTAAATTTTGCAGGATAATAAATTAAAAACGTCAACTTTAAACGCTTGCTCTGCTAGCTGACGCTTCGCTACTATTACAGCTGTTACAGTTCTCCGCTGAATTATGTCCTGGGATGAGCAATAAATAAGTTGTCCTTTGACGACAATCGGCTCTTTCTGCGTAAATATATTCGAATTTGTTCACACATCTAGTTGAATGCCTATGTTATGGGACACCTTGCTGAGTGCAGCGGTAGAACTGCATTTTGTTATTTTATCTTAAAAGTCGCATTCTCCTTCGCTAGCCTTGTCTTTGCAAAAGGCAAATGACACTGAGAAGCCAGGCACTATGGCGCTGTCTACCACCAGATCGAACACCGCCTGGTGTCACTATCAACGTGTTCATTGAAAAGCAGTTGAAGAACACCGAAACAATGAGTAGTTCACAAGGTGTTGTTCGTCCACGCCTCTTCACTGAAGATGTAGATGAGAGACTTACCCACTCTATGCAATTAGATAGGGGGTGATCTGAGGCAGATTTGATGATAGAGTGCAATGCTGATATAGGCCCAAGTGTTTTGGGGCACACCGTTTGGGGCACATTGTTGAAAATGGAGCTACAAAGAAGTTGGCCCCAACGTATTCCCATGTCTGTCGAAGGACAACGTAAGTCCCGGTTGTACTGAGCATAGGATCAGCAGAGTTGGACCGTAGATCAATAGGAACGTACCGTCTAGATGGGTGAATCAAATCTCTTGTTCACCACGTACATGGTCTTGTACAGATATTCCTTCACCCAGGAGAACGACTGCTCAGAAAATACGCCACGCCACGGACACAAGCCGGTGCGGAGAGTCTTATGTTGTGAGCGGCATTCACGTTGGCTTCCATGCGACTTGTGTTAGTAATCAAAGGCATAATGACAGCTGTGGAGTAATTGAAAATTATTTTGCAGCCTTCATGCTTGATGTCTTTCTAAATGGCACAGGCAGCTTTCAGTTGATTAACCGTCCATGTCACAAGTCCACAACTGTGCTAAAGTGGTTTGAGGAGCATGATAGTGATCTAACATTAAAATTTTGGCCATGAAATTTGCTTGGTATGGACCCAATGAAACAGATGTGAGACAAGGCACACTCCATTATTAAAACAAAACTAATAAGAAAATAATAAGCAAATAAACTGCATAGGAGACTGTTACCGAAAATTCAGTCTAACATCCCTTACTGTTTAAAGTTGTCAGTTCCCAAAACATTCTGACCAATCAAACTTTCGTGTAAACATTTCCAGGTGCGCCACCATGGGATGAGCACAACACCGACAGTGGGGTGAAATCCCACGTGGTAGATATGGCCATGGATCAGTCAGGTGGGCCAATTTTGAGTAGATAGAGAACGTTAGACTCCCTTTGAGAAGCATGAGGGGAAGAACGCCACATGGTCGTGGTCTGATTTATTTCTGGGAGAAACAGGGCGTACCAACCTGTGTACCAAGCCTCCAACAACCAATGCTACAGACTTGACTGAAAGTCTGGTTCGGTACCCTTATCTCCAAAGCAGGCATTTTGGTAGCCGAATTGCCCAACGAGTTAGCATGTGAATTCCCTGGGATCCCAATGTGACCGGCGACTGACCATCTAGTTAGCTGAAGGTCAGAAAAGAGATCAAGAAACTCATAACGAATAGAATGTAGATGATAGCAGTGGTCAGTAACCTGAAGACTACTGTGGAACTCACTCCACATGAAAAACACCTCACTTGTGCAAGATCAAATGTGAGAGGGCTCGAGTTATGGCCACCAATTCTGCAGTGTATGCAGTACACTATTTTGGCAGGAAGTTTGTGTAGGCAAAACTGGTTCACCTACTGACAGATATGGGGACAGGGTACACAACATGGGGCATACATGATTGCTCCCTGACAGGAGAGGACAGTGGAGGAAGTTTGAGTTCTAGGCAAATACACCGTATGCAAACGGTGATTATGGCTACAGAACTGGGCTTGTGTTGCATGAGAAGTCTCTCCCTATAAGGAAAAATGGATAAGGAAGTTTGGATGCTCAGTGGAGCAATGAATTTGTATCACACAGTTGAGCATCAGTTGTTGCCATCTCATATATAGTGAATGTACCTGAAGCTCTAAAGTAGCTGTTTACAGGGCTGGTCAAAAAGGCACCTGTCGCCATTCAGATCCCACAGTAGTGTACTGCGTCCAGGAACTGCAGTGTGCAAGGTGATAACGAGCCATATGTCACACTCCCATTATCATGACAGTACAGTGTCAGATCTTTGTTAAGCTGTAAAAGGATAGAGTACTTTTGCTATGCAAGCAATGAAGGAGTTAGTTCAGCCATCACATTCGCTAAAGTTGGCAATCATGGGTAAGCCACATCAACAGTGCATCGAAGGCCAGTTCAGAAAAAAGGCTTAAGACACCACCACATTCAATAGTTGGTCGTTAATGCAAAGTTCTGATTGTGTATAGACAGGATGATGGCGACAAAAGTGCGTGTCACATGCCTTGACAGCTGAAAACCAGAAGCCATGGGTGAGGGACAAGGAGTGCATACATTCTATGGCAACCTTCAGTCGGGGTTCAGCAATTCCCGCAGTGGAGGAGCTATAGCAAATGAAAATATCATTAGCCTACAGAGACGATGACACTAAATGCCTCACATCTGGAGCTAGACTATTGATAGCCACTAAAACCAGAAGTACACTGAATACGGAACCGTGCAAGATCCCATTCTCTCTGATACAGGAGTTACTGTGGTAAGCACCAACGTGAAACCAGAAGGTATGGTGTTACAAGACGTTGTGGACAGAAATCGGGAGTAGGTCCCAGAGACCTGACAAGTATAGTAACGAGAAGGTGATGACACCATGTGTTGTCATATGTCAACAGTAGGTTGAAGGAGACAGCGATAACATGTTGACATCAGACGAAAGCTGACCTGGTAGCAGACTGCACGAATACTGAACTGCCACCAACAGAACGGCCTTGACAAAAACCGCTGTTGGACAGAGCTACAAGACCCCGACACTCAAGGTAACAACACAGCTGCTGCCTCACCATACATCCGAGCAACTTGCAGAGAACATTAGTGAGATCGATTTGGTGATAGCTGCTTACCTCAAGAAAGGTGTTTACCCAGTTTCAGAATCTGAATGACAACACTTTCTCGCCATTGAGGTGGGACTTCACCATAATTCCAGATAGGCTGAAAATGTAAAGGTCGTGACATTGGTAAGCGATCGAAAGTTACGCATTAAGATCTGGATACGGTCGGACACTGGAGCTACGTGAGGGCCATGTCAAAGGGCTGGAGAAATATATGGCTCCAATTGATGTGTAGTGAAAGGTAAGTGAATTAACTCCTCCTGCTGTTTGAGGACACGGAAAGCAGGCTGATGATAAATGAAGGGCAAAATATTCGGCCACAGCATCTGCATAAAGACTCCAGGTAGGCCTGAAATCCCAAAACACAGGATGGGGTAGGACAAGGAAAGCACGGAAGTGCGAACCAAAAAAAGGAGCGTCATTTGTCGTTTGGATGCTTAAGTTTAATTAACCATCAATAAATCCAATGATCAAAACTAATTATGAGCAACACGCTAAGAACAATTAGTTGCTTACAGCAATAATCTGCTTTAACAAATTATTTTATCTCAACAAGACATAAAACTCAGTGCCAGAAGTTCGAAATATAGACGCTTTTAATAATTTCCACAGCGAAACTCTGTCTCGGGTTCTGGCATTAAAAAAATAGCTCTGAGCTATATGGGACTTAACATCTGAGGTCATCAGTCCCCTAGAACGTAGAACTACTTACACCTAAGAACATCACACACATTAATGCCCGAGGCAGGATTCGAACCTGCGACCGTAGTGGTCGCGCGGTTCCAGACTCAAGCGCCTAGAACCACTCGGCCACATCGGCCGGCTCTGACAGAAAAGCCAAAAAGATTCTGGTCCTACATAAGGTACACTAGTGGCAAACGCAATCAATACCTTCACTGCGCGATAGCAACATATATTTTGTTCGAAAATTATGAAATACCTTGAAAAAAAAGTGATTTATTGACACACAGTCAGTACGGATTCAGAAAAAATTGTTCTTCTGAAACATAACTAGCGTTTTATTCCAATGAGTGCTTTCGACAGGAGTTGTCAAATTCACTCCATACTTTTAGATGTCCAGAAGGCTTTCGACACCGTTCCTCGCAAGCGTCTTGTAACCAAACTGAGTGCCTATGGAATATTGCATCAGTTGTGGGACTAGATTCATGATTTCCTGTCAGAAATGTTACAGTTCGTAGTAACAGACGGAAAGGCATCTAGTAAAACGGAAGTAATATACGGCGTTCCCAACGGTAGTGCTATAGGCCCTCTATTGTTCCTGGTCCATATTAACCACATCGGAGACAAACTTAGTAACCCTTTTAGATTGTTTGCAGATGATCCTGTCATTCACCGTTTTGTAAAGTCATCAGATGACCAAAACGAATAGCAAAATAATTTAGACAAGATATCTGTCTGTTGCGAAAAGTGACAACATGAGTTGTAAAAGAAATCATCTTAATTTCGATTAAGCTATGAGAGACACAAATCTTAGGGCTCTAAATTCAACTAAATACTGAGGGATTACAATTACAAACAATCTACACTGGAACGGTAACAAAGATATTGTTGAGAGAAGAGCAGACCAAAGACTTCGATTCATTGGCAGAACACGTAGAAGGTGTAACATGTCTACTAAAGAGACGGCTTACACCACACTTGTCCACCCTATTCTGGAGTATAGCTGTGCGGTTTGGGATCCGCAACAGGTGAGACAGACGGATGACATCGAAAAAGTTCAAAGACGTGTGGCTCCTTTTTTACAATGGCGAAATAGGTGAGACAGTGCCACAGACATGATACTTAAATTGGAGTGGCAATTATTAAAACAAAGACGTTTTTCGTGACGACGGAATCTTCTCCTGAAAATCCAATCACCAGTTTTCTCCTCCGATTACGAATACATTCTGTTGGCACCCACTTACATAGAAAGAAGTGATCATCACGATAAAATAAGAGAAATCAGGGCTCGCACAGAAAAAATTAAGTGCTCGTTTTACCCGCGCGCCATTCGAGAGAGGAGCGATAGAGAGACAGCTTGAAGGTGGTTCATTGAGCCCTATGCTAAGCACTTTATTGTGAATAGCAGAGTAATCATGTGGATGTAGAAGTAGAATAAATATAAAACACTAATAGTTACGAAAAAATCTTCTGTTATTATAAAACAGAAGCTTCTCAAAGGGCAACAACAAACATATCTTCAAGCTAAATTCAGAAAAGGTCACTTAAGGTCTTCCGAGAATTTTCCGAAAACAGCTTAATTTTCCTTAATGAAACTGGACCTTAACACACAAGAGGGAAAAAAACACACTGCTAAAAATCAGCATAAAACCTACTGGAAATTTTATGAAATACCAAAACATCAAAACAGATTAAGGTATCCACATGTGAGGCAAGTACAATCCCAATTTGTGCTGAAACGAGTAATTATGGTTAAATTATTTGGAAATATTCGCGTAACATAATAATCAAGGCAATACCTTGTGCTTAAGTAAGTTTAGATACAACTTAGGTAGCCGAAATCCATAACATGGGTAATACTAGCATATTCTAAAGGAAGTGTACAACTTTTATATTTACAGTTATACTTACATTAAAAAGGGATCCATGGGTCAGAATATTAAGTAATATAGCGATTACTTAATTTAAAATTTATTAGGAGGCAGCGCGAACCATCTCGCTAAGGCAATCGCGGACGCGCCTCAAAGGCAGCCAATAAATGTCAAGGAGGTGCGTAACAGCAACAAGCCCCTGCAGACATCATCCCGCTGGAAAACCGGCTGCGAAATTTAGAAGACTAAGTACGGCTGTTAATAAAGACCACTTAGGTGAAACAAAGGCCAAACAAACAAGTTAAGCAAAGAGTAATGGGGGCTGACTCGAGAAATGGTTAGCATAAGGCCTCTTAATATGGCATAAAATTCTTAACGTTTATCTTTAACCAAATTTACAAAATATCAAGGACGCGTAGTAGTGAGGAAGATAACGTCTCTTAAACCATTTAGCTAAATAACATTTGATACAGGAATATTTAATAAACGTCTAGAGAACAAAATCTGACAGTTATTTAGTCAAACCGCATGGCAAGGAACACTGCATCACGCAAACAGTTATGTAAGGAAAATCACAAGTTTACCTCTGTGACGCGATACTTAATAGTTAGATCTTACAAGAAATGCTCCCTCCCATGGCATTTAAACATTGAAATCTACAACACAGTTTTAGTATACGTATTTAATACATGAAATTTCCGTTAGAGCAAATAAAATATAAAACAAAAAATTAAATGCAAAATCCTTAAAAACTCTTAAGATTACAATTTCACATGAAAAATTTTAGCCACAGCTTATTGCCAAAACACTTTCCGAGAATACTATGGCGCAACAATGTCGACGCCCGTATCAATGGGAAAATATAGTATTAAGTTTAACCACTAAATTTAGACTTTCTCACTACGTATTGCAAAAACAAATACCCAACGATGAAGGTCTAAGTGGTACACAGAAATATATAATCCAGGCACATGTACAGCTAAACATTCGATTTATCAGATATATAAATAATCTGAAGCAACAGAACTCAGATACATAGGCTAAAACAAATATTTCGATAATCCTCCAAGCACAGTCAGTAGGGGTGGGCAAATCATATTGTGAAAAGTACTGGCCATAAACACACAATGTAGCAAACATTTGACAATCCTGGAAATATCCTGAGTGGCTCCCAGCACCCAGTCCCACACAGCTTGCAATATCAAATCCGGACAAGTCAGTGGATGTGGCCAGAAGAACGCAATGTCGAAACTCTGACTCCACCAGTCACAACCAGTCTTAAGAGAAACAGAACCTACGGGCGACTGACTGCCCTATAGTCCGCTGTCACTGGCTGCCTTACTTTTACTTCGCCCCCAACACTGCTCAAGACCTACTTCAGGACTCACTCTTTCACACATAATCAGCAACAATTTCAATCGATTCGCTCTGCCAGAAATAGCGTCAGTGAATAAAGCCCGAAATCAAGGCAAGTGAAATTGATTGCGAGCTCCCCACAGCTCAATACTGTGAAGAATATGTCCATAAAAGTATCGAAACATTGGCCAAACCTGAAAAGGAAAGGTGCGTGATCCAACGGTAGTAACATACAATTCTAGCGTATTTTTTATGTAGTTTTATTAAGCGGCCGCCTTCCCATAGAGCCATTTAAAGGCAATGAGTTGCGCCAACTGTGGATGTAGCTTATTCCATTGATGAGACCGTCTCTGATTTCTATTGGCCAAAACGATTTCCGAAGTCCACATAGATACCATCTGCCAATGGAGGGATCCTGAGATTTCGGGGGTCAGCCGGCCGGTGTGGCCGAGCGTTTCTAGGCGCTTCAGTTTGGAACCACGCGATCGCTTCGGTCGCAAGTTCGAATCCTGCTTCGGGCATGGATGTGTGTCATTTCCTTACGTTAGTTCCGTTTAATAGTTCTAAGTTCTAGGGGACTGGTGACCTCAGATGTTAGGTCCCATAGTGCTCAGAGCCATATGAACAATTTTTTAAGGGGGGGGGGGGGAGTGTCGCTAAGCCTGCTGCCAATAGAATAGCTGTGATTGTGCTCTGGATAGTCGCATCGATATTTCAAAGTCGCAGGATGTTAAGGGTGATGGCAAAGATAAAGATATCCTAGTCAGCATTGTAGAGAGACCATCTGGGTGGATTTCGACACGAGTAATGCTGTGAGAGCGACTGCACGATTGGGAAAAGACTGGTGTTATATTGGTTATTATGGACTCTGCAACTGATGGAGCGAAGAAGACCAGAGCCACAGACAGAAAGCTCATTTACTGAATAAAATACTTGTGCAACACGGAAATGTGTGCGGGGCACAGGGGTAGAGACATTGGTTGAGACCTGTGAGCGAAGTCTAGATAGCTTGAGCTCCACACCATAAAGGATTGTGAGCATTGAAGACACGCTAAATGAGGAAGGGTAGATACCAAGGTGAATGAGGCTGAGAGATGGATTGGGCGATCAGAAAATGGCCACTGAAAAAATGGTCATCATGAACTCTACAGTGAATAGAGGGGAGAATGCCAGGGCAGCGAATGAAAAGATCAATGACTGAATAAGATCTGTATGCCAGCCGCACAATTGTAGAGGAAGACAGAGATGGGAATACATCCAGCAAATAAATGAGTATGTTGGTTGCAAGTGCTACTCTAGCATGATTAATTTGGCACAGGAGGGAAATTCGTGGTGGGTCGCATCAAATCATGTAAAAGAATGACGACTCAAAAAAAAAGTACCACACTGAAATGCATGGGGGCATATTTACTCAGGAAACAAAGATAGAGTCTGTAGTGTTGTAGTTCCACCCCACAAAGGCCACTGAAAACACACAACATGACGAAGGTGGGGGACGTTGAGAAATCAGCCCAAGCAATACACACTAAGGCACTTCACCGTCAGGAGACAGATACACATTACAGATGGTAAAATCGAAAGTTGTGTTCGCACAAACAGCCACTCCTTCCAAATTAGTATCAAGTGGCACGTTTTCACAGTAGACATAGTTCAGGAACTATATGCGAATTCCGCCAACACTGTCACAGTGGGTTGGACTCCTAAGATATCCCTGATAGCAGTAGAGGAACCAAGTTTCCTGGAAAGCAACGCAGAAATCAGGCGAAATGCATAAGGGAAGTCCTAGCTCAGCAAGGTGGTGGACAAAAACAGCTAGAGTTCTACAAGAGAATCACGGATACAAGGGGGCAGTCATGACTCATGGTCGCCAACTACCTTGGTTTGTCTGAACAGGGCATCAATACACATTGGTTATGAATCTGTTTGAGTGGAGAAATACAGTACCGTAAGGGCCACATGTAGCTCCATTTCAGGTTCAAAGTCGAAACATGTGAGGTCAGGTGGCATGGAGACCACTGGACCACTTCGAGGTCTTCCTTTTGTTCCTCTTTTTCTTGAATTATTTTTATGTTTGTATGGGCTTGTGTACCCTAGTTGCAGAGAAGGAACACAAAGCCTTAGAATTAGCGACCTGTGGTTCCTTCAACCTCTGGCTGGTATCCACTTACAAATCAGCCAGCAGAATCCTGCGAATAGAGCATCTGAGGGCTCTTTCCTGGTTGAGAGGTACTGGAATACGTTATTGCTTTGCACCTGGAAGTTGGTGATCGACGTACCCACTACGTATGGAGTTAACACTCCCGTAGTGCATATGGCAGAAAGAATAGAAGAAGAGCCCCTTACTGCCAGAGGGGAGGGGAGTTGTCGAGTGGCCTTGAGGTTCCATGTAGAAGGCTTGAAGTCCTAGACAGGATAACGTCTATGTAGCCATAGCAAACGTCATCATCATATATACAGGATGGAAATAGTCATTCTTTGTCTCCTGATAAGTGAGAAACTTGTATTCGTGAATTTTCTTTACTCTGTAGAAGTCAGCGCAGTATGATGGACAGGTGCTCCCTGCTTTTCACGCAGACGGCACAGTTGGGAACAGGGACACAAGGACCGCTGTGCAACTGACATCCGCAATCCCTACATGCGGAGTTGCCTTAGAACACAAAGACTTGTGTTCTTTTCTCATGCATTTGAAACACTGTGTAAGAGGGGAAACATATAGTTTTATATTGTATCGACACATCATCACCGTGACCTTTTCAAGCAATGAATGCCTTCAGAGGCCACGATGAAGGCTCCAAAATCAACCAATTGTCCTCTGGTCAAAGGTGGACATGAAAGGCGACACGCACACTTCTTCATGGTGGAAGATGACACCCTGTACCATGTTGGGACTGTTATGAGTGCTGGTAGTAACAGGAATGTCATCCACGACGTCACAGACGAGGAGCACCTGGGACTTAGAAGAGGATACCGTTTACGTAAGAACCGAAGCACTTTTCATGTTCGAAATAGGAGCTACTTTTGAAACCTATCCTCAATGTGTCAACAAAAAATAACGGCATTGTAGTCAAAAAGGAATCCCCAACGGTCCTAGATCAAAATAAGAATTATGGGAGTTATCTCCTCTTGCCTCTTAGGACTACATTGTTCCCATAGCATAACAGGGGAAGTATACATAGTTGCGTCATATCTCTCCGTTGTGTACTAACCCTTTTCTTCAAACGAGACTGCTGCCCCGTGTGTCCTCCACCAGCAGAAGAAAGTTAGCACTGCTTCATTTGCGAATCATCTGCCTTGCAGCTATCCGCTGCAAATGGTGTCCCAAAGCACAGGTATAGCTAAGCCAGAGCAATGGCTACCAATGCCTGGAGTAACTGCGACCCAGCCACAAAGAGCAGGTAGTCCTTGGCGTTGCCAGCACAGGCATCAATAATGCGATCCCTGTATGGCCAGGGAGCTACTATCATTCAGGTACGTAACGACACTGCCCCCCCCCCCCCTACCCCTCCACGGCCTTTATAAAATGATGGCTGGGTCTATTACGGTTCCCAGGAAGAGAGAGTGCAGAGATAGAAGACACAAAAGGTGCAATGTACACTACGTCTACGTCTGGTGAACTTCTCAGCACAATCCGTTCTTCTGCAAAATCTAGAAAAGTAATGTTTGGTCACACCCAGCAGTGGCCGACATGTGGCGAAAGATAAAAGTTTTATAAAGTGCCACAGGAGATAAAACGAGTGCCCAAAGTCATAAACCAAATGCAGTTATAGTCGGCACCAAGAAGACTATGCACTCGAAAGGTAAGCCGAAAAAGAACAGAAGAAGGATGAAGCACCGAAAGAGTGCAAGTTTCAGGATCCCATATTGGTGAAGAACATGCACTCAAAAGGAATGTGAGCCCTCTAGGGTGGAATTATTATGAAAAGGATAAATAATAAACTAATGTACCAAACACCGTCTGTTTTTCCAGTAATACTACAAAAATGAACAATAGGTCATATTATAATTATATTCCTCTTAACTATAGAAAACTACGCATGGATTTTTTAATATGATTAGTGAGAAGAGAAACTATGTTGTTGACAGACACAGAGGCTCTCACCTCGTAGGAAACGTACTATTACAAAACAAAGTACCATTACCATTTTTATTTGTTATTTTTCGTCACTGAAAAGAACGAGAGGCAGTAGTGAAAGCAAGGGTTTATCTCATTTTATGAACACACTATCACTTGCTCATAAACGTACTTAACGCTTTCTCTTAGAGTATCGATTGGAATTTCGATTTCATAGATGAAGGATAGCTTACTAAGATTTGGTACGAACGGGGAGAATTAGCACAGCGTAATGGCATCCAGTAGGTGTCAGTCGTTGATTTAAATAACGTAGTGTCGCAAAGATATGAAAGAGGCGCTCGTATTCCGTCTGATGTGACGGTGCGATATGAGACCTGAATACTTGCTTATCAAAGTCTCGTGGTATTCGATTGTTAACTGTCGCATAGCTGTTCAGACCAAAGTGACTTTCTTTATGGTGGTATGAAAGAGAAATTTATTACGAGACTGACTCAGGGTACTGATGTCCCAGATTTTTACCACATAAAATTAATACCTTTTTGTTACAGAAAGTAAGTTTCTAGTGCTCTGGATTCTACTCTAAATTCACCTATGACGTGCCGGTCGGTGTGTCCGAGCGGTTCTATGCGCTACGGTCTGGAACCGCGCGACCGCTCCGGTCGCTGTTTCGAGTCCTGTCTTGGGCATGGGTGTGTGCAATGTCCTTAGGTTAGTTAGGTTTAAGCAGTTCTAAGTTCTAGGGGAATGATGACCTCAGAAGTTAAGTCCCATAGTGCTCGGAGCCATTTGAACCTATGACGGAGTGAAGTATTGTAATCTTTAACAAGGTTCCCTCATATTCGGAGGGCCGATTTCAGACTTCGTTCTGCCATTAAGGTTAAGGTTTTCATTGTTTCTCTTAATCACACAAGACAAATTAAGGAATGTTTCATTTGAGAAATAAAAATAAATGTTTACTTTCCCTCAGTTACCCAACACAGGCTTGGTTTCCGTCTTTAGTGACCTTGTAGTCCATGGGAAGTTAATCTTTCTTACTATGAGCCATTTGTAACAGATTATCACGTATTATCTTCCCGACAAATTTATTTGCAAAATTGCACGTGATACAGACGGTGTGATGTCAGTCGTATTCAGTTCACCTATTTCTATCCTATGAATAAATGCAAAAGACAGATTTCTTCTTAGTCTATTGTATGTAAATCTGTGTTGTATAATTTCTAAGGAGGAAAAAAAATGGTTCAAATGGCTCTGAGCACTATGAGACTTAACATCTGTGGTCATCAGTCCACTAGAACTTAGAACTACTTAAACCTAACTAACCTAAGGACAGGCCGGCATCTCGTGGTCGTGCGGTAGCGTTCTAGCTTCCCACGCCCGGGTTCCCGGCTTCGATTCCCGGCGGGGTTAGGGATTTTCTCTGCCTCGTGATGGCTGGGTGTTGTGTGATGTCCTTACGTTAGTTAGGTTTAAGTAGTTCTAAGTTCTAGGGGACTGATGACCATCGATGTTAAGTCCCATAGTGCTCAGAGCCATTTGAACCATTTTTTTAACCTAAGGACATTACACACATCCATGACCGAGGCAGGATTCGAACCTGGGACCGTAGCAGTCGCACGGTTCCGGACTCAGCGCCTAGAACTGCTAGACCACCGCGGCCGGCTAAGGAGGAAAAGTGTATTAATAAGACCCACAGTTGAACCACTGTACGACCTAAACAATTAAGAAGGGCATAGCGCAATTTAACGTTAATCAAACTGTTGAAAGCCAGTCATTATCCTGCCACTTACGACAACTCAGTAATGAACCGGCGTTTCATACACTATTCTTTTGCTTCCCATAAAATTGATTTCCGATGTAAACTTAGCTCTGAATGGCAGGGGAAGAAGTGAGTTCGAGACAGTCTGCTTTTCTAGTGGATTGTGTTTGTATGGCATCGTAAAATTGGTAAGAGCTTTGCCGTTCTCAGTGGACTAACTCCCCCTCTCCCCCTTCCCCCTTTCCACCTCTGCGTGGAACATCTGCTCAGAAAGCCCCCTGTTCCTGCTCTGCGAAAGACGTGGTCACCAGCCTCTGAATATTCACTGCCCTCACCGCCATGATAGCTACCGTAAACTTTCGAGACACTGACGACCACTCGAGGGAAGATGAAAGTTTCACAGCCAGGCAGTAAAACACTGCATTGGTTTACATTCTCATTTTGCTAACTTTTATGTTTGTTTATTTACTTATTTTACCTGCGTGATTATTTCAGCTAGCAAGTTAAGGGGTTTCAAAGCTTCTGTTCCCTCTAAGAAAATGTCCTTAATGAATCAACACTACAGTATACACATATAAAAAGAATTTTATGAAATGTAATAATAACCAGTCTCGTTAAATGGTTAATTAACTTTGACATGACACTCGTAACAACTGAGCAATTCCATCTAACAAAAATGTGTGATAACAATACAGGAGGAATTCAATATACAGTTGACCCGTTATAGGGATAGTGAGAATAGTTGGGCAAGATAAGATCAGCAGATGCGACGGAAGGAGGAAAACAGGAATAGATAAGGATGAAAAAATCATGAAAATTTATTGTGTGACAAATTTACCGTTTCCGTTCTGGAGAGTTAGATACAGCCAAGATAGCTCCCCCACCCATAACAGACAAAAGCTTTATGATTCTCTTGAAAACACAGTGGTTTTGAATAAGACAAAGTTACAACATAGTACTAGAATATAAAATGAGAAGGAGATTGGAGAAAGTCTGAGCGTTATGCAAAGTACAGGAAAGATTCTGGAGGTATCCAGTCTGGTATAGACGTTATAAAATTAAGATCGGTATTTGAAATTTCCCATGAGATACTGATGAGAGCAGGGACTCCCAAATAGAGCGTGTGAAAGTCTCTACACCTATTCGGTCACACCCACCCAAAATCAAAAAGAGCGACGCTTTGAAATATCCGAATGTAACACATATTTCGTACTCAAGGATTCATGTTTAGGTAGAGTCGACTGGGAGTTCCAGTACTTGTGCCATGTACAAATGCAACACAGAGTAAAGGACTGGAGGGACAAAACTGCAACTAAATCTTGTTTGATTTCAGGGAGAAAAATTTTCTAATTTTTTGCATTTCGTGTAAGCGAGAAAGAAGTTCCAAGACTACGGCAGGTCTTGTATAATCTGTTACAGGATAATTCGGTACCGTGAAGAATCCGTGGTCTAGTGGTAGCGTCTTTGATTAGTAAGCGAAACGTCATTGGCCACAAGTTCGAAAGCCGCCACGTTTTAAACATTGATTAATAATGAGCACTGATGTCCGAAGACTTCCGGCATAAGAAGTCACCCTGCAAACGGCCTTGTCAAGGAGACCAGAGGAGCGGACAGATGTTGAGAGCATGCAGAAGCCAATGGAAACCACGCATAAAAACACATAACGTACTTAAGGCCTTTAATTGAAAAGTGTCAAACTAATCTCTCCATTGCCGATAGTCCCCCATTCGGATCTCCGGGAGGAGACTGCCGAAGGACAGACGATTATGAGACGAGTGGGGCCGTGGAATGTCAGAAGCTTGGACGTGGTAGGAAAGCTAGAAAATCCGTAAAGGGAAATGCAAAGGCTCAATATACATGTAGTGGGAGTCAGTGAAGTGAAATGGAAAGAATATCAGTATTTCTGGTGCAGGGAAATATCAACAGCGCAGAAAATAATATAAGGGCAGCACGGTTCACTGCGAATTGGAAGGTAGGGCAGGGAGTGTGTACCTGAGAACAGTTCAGCGATAGGGTTGTTCTCATAACGATCAACAGCAAACCAATACCGATAACGATATTTCAGGTGTACATGCCGACGTCGCAAGCTCAAGATGAAGAGGTAGGGAAAGTGTATGAGGATATTCAAATGGTACTAAAGTACGCAAAGAGAGATAAAAATCTAACCATCATGGGGGACTGAAATGCAGTTATAGGGGAAGGAGTAGAAGAAAGATCAGAGGAGAATAAGGATTTGGAAAAAGGAACGGGATAGGAGTAAGACTAATTGAGTTCTGTAATAAATTTCAGCTAGTAATAGCGAATACTCTGTCCTAGAATCATAAGAGGAAGAGGTTCACATGAAAAAGGCGGGATGATACGGGACGATGGGTTGCTGTGGAACAAAAGTAGTTTTTTATTCACATTGAGTGTTGAGTGCAACTGACAAGGGTTTTCAGATCCATTCCGTATTTGTGGATTCCCGGAAGACATGCGAAGCTGCACAACTCAAGCGACTTGTAGTGAAATTGTGTCCTTATGAAATATCATCTCAGTTATGTGACTGCTTGTATGATTTCCTGTCAGAGAGTTCACAGTTATTAGTAACTGACGGAAAGTAATCGCGAAAACAAAAATGATTTCTGGCGTTCCCCGAGGTAGTGTTATAGGCCCTTTGCTGTTCCTTATCTACACTCCTGGAAATGGAAAGAAGAACACATTGACACCGGTGTGTCAGACCAACCATAATTGCTCCGAACACTGCGAGAGGGCTGTACAAGCAATGATCACACGCACGGCACAGCGGACACACCAGGAACCGCGGTGTTGGCCGTCGAATGGCGCTAGCTGCGCAGCATTTGTGCACCGCCCCCGTCAGTGTCAGCCAGTTTGCCGTAGCATACTGAGCTCCATCGCAGTCTTTAACACTGGTAGCATGCCGCGACAGCGTGGACGTGAACCGTATGTGCAGTTGACGGACTTTGAGCGAGGGCGTATAGTGGGCATGCGGGAGGCCGGGTGGACGTACCGCCGAATTGCTCAACACGTGGGGCCTGAGGTCTCCACAGTACATCGATGTTGTCGCCAGTGGTCGGCGGAAGGTGCACGTGCCCGTCGACCTGGGACCGGACCGCAGCAACGCACGGATGCACGCCAAGACCGTAGGATCCTACGCAGTCCCGTAGGGGACCGCACCGCCACTTCCCAGCAAATTAGGGACACTGTTGCTCCTGGGGTATCGGCGAGGATCATTCGCAACCGTCTCCATGAAGCTGGGCTACGGTCCCGCACACCGTTAGGCCGTCTTCCGCTCACGCCCCAACATCGTGCAGCCCGCCTCCAGTGGTGTCGCGACAGGCGTGAATGGAGGGACGAATGGAGACGTGTCGTCTTCAGCGATGAGAGTCGCTTCTGCCTTGGTGCCAATGATGGTCGTATGCGTGTTTGGCGCCGTGCAGGTGAGCGCCACAATTAGGACTGCATACGACCGAGGCACACAGGGCCAACACCCGGCACCATGGTGTGGGTAGCGATCTCCTACACTGGCCGTACACCTCTGGTGATCGTCGAGGGGACACTGAATAGTGCACGGTACATCCAAACCGTCATCGAACCCATCGTTCTACCATTCCTAGACCGGCAAGGGAACTTGCTATTTCAACAGGACAATGCACGTCCGCATGTATCCCGTGCCACCCAACGTGCTCTAGAAGGTGTAAGTCAACTACCCTGGCCAGCAAGATCTCCGGATCTGTCCCCCATTGAGCATGTTTGGGACTGGATGAAGCGTCGTCTCACGCGGTCAGCACGTCCAGCACGAACGCTGGTCCAACTGAGGCGCCAGGTAGAAATGGCATGGCAAGCCGTTCCACAGGACTACATCCAGCATCTCTACGATCGTCTCCATGGGAGAGTAGCAGCCTGCATTGCTGCGAAAGGTGGATATACACTGTACTAGTGCCGACATTGTGCATGCTCTGATGCCTGTGTCTATGTGCCTGTGGTTCTGTCAGTGTGATCATGTGATGTATCTGACCCCAGGAATGTGTCAATAAAGTTTCCCCTTCCTGGGACAATGAATTTCCAGGAGTGTACATAAACGATTTGGGAGATTATCTGATCACCCTTCTTAGGTTGTTTGCAGAGGACGCTGTCGTCTATCGACTAACAAAGTCATCAGAAGATTAAAACAAATTGGAAAACGATTGAGAAAAGATATCTAAATGGAACGAAAATTGGCAGTTGACCCTAAATAACGAAAAGTGTGAGGCCATCCACATGAGTGCTAAAAGGAATTCGTTAAACTTCGGTTACACAATAAATTAGTACAATCTAAAAGCCGTGATTGAACTAAATACCTAGTTATTCCATTTACGAACAACCTAAGTTGGAAGGAACACAGAGAAAATGCTGTGAGGAAGGCTAACCATAGACTGCGTTTTATTGACAGTACACTTAGAAAATGTAACACATTTACTTAGGAGACTGTCTTCACTACACATGTCCGTCCTCTTTTAGAATACTGCTGCGCGGTGTGGGATCCTTGCCAGATAGAACTGACGGAATACATCGAAAAAGTTCAAAGAAGGTCAGCAAGTATTGTATTATCGTGAAATATGGGAGAAAGTGTCACAGAAATGATACCGGGTTTGGGATGGACATTATTGAAAGAAAGGCGTTCTTCGTTGCGGCAGAATTTTTTCACAAAATTCCAATCACCAACTTTCTCCTTCAAATGCAAAAATATTTTGTTGACATTGACCTACATAAGTAGAAACGATCACCACTATAAAATAATGGAACTCAGAGCTCGTACGGAGAGATACAGGTGTTCGTTCTTTCCGCACGTATACGTGATTGGAATAATAGAGAATTCTGAAGGTGCTTCGATGAACCCTCTGCAGGGACCTAGATGTGATTTTCAGAGTATCCATGTAGATGTAGATAAAGATTTCAGTTAGATTACATCGTCGTCGTGCAGGGATTCTGAAATCAGATACTGGATCGTAAGGAGTAGGGAGGAGTAGATATAGATTCAGATCGGAATGTAGTAGCGATTGTTTGTGTGATTTGTTTTGTTTTAAGCCGTAACAACAACTGGTATCATACGCACCCAAGTCAAAACTATAGAGCAAGAAGGCAGAGAGGAGTTGGAAAATGATTATACGCCAGTCCCAGTTGACGTAAGAGAAGACACCTAAAAATGGACGTGAAGAAAGGTCTACAAAAGACACCATACAGGAACGGAGGTCCAAAACCAAAAATTAAATAGCCTTCGCCATATCGTTTTGAAGGGCAAAAACTAAAACGCGGTCGACAGCCCGCGAGTAGTTGGTTAAAACGGCCTATTGACGGCAAACCCCCACTGGAACCTAACAATTAATAATTGGGCATTCCACCAAGAAGTGGCGGACAGTTAAAACTTGGGCGCAATGTGTACAAACAAAGTGGTGGGGGAGCGCAACTTACCAAATGTCGAAGGCTAAAAAGTCATTGCCCAATACATAACCTTTTTTAAATGACCTCCTCTCGGGGGGGGGGGGGGGGGGGGGGAGAGGAAGTCGTCATAGCCGCTGGGTGGGAGAGGCTTTACAATTCACAGTTTATTCCCATGAAGTGAGGATAAATGGCGATTCTAAAGGGGTGTCACTTCCTGACAGACGGCAACACTGAAATCACAGGAGGGAATAGAGAAACGAGTGGGCTGAGGTACAACTTTCCTCGTTTCCTGGCAGACCGACATGACCAGGAACCCACATAAACATCACAGTGGCTCCGCCAAGAGTGAACAAGTGACGAGTTTCCAGAATCCGTGGCACTTGGGGATGAGCAGTAAACACCACACATAGAATCAGAAGGGCCCTGAGAGATTCTAAGCCGAGGACACAATTGAAAAGTATGTGTCGCCGAATGTGCTCCGGGGCCTGATACAGGGCGAAGAGCTCGGCTGTAAATACTGAGCAGGAAGCCAATATCGAAAGACGTGGGCATCAATGACGAAGGCACATCCGACACCACGGTCAGTCCGAGAACCATCAGTGTACAGTAAGGTGCTATCGCGAACTTCTATGCGAAGGTCGTGAAACTGAAGACGATAGAGTGAGACTGAAGTAGTCTCCTTAGGAAGCGAACGAAGGCTAAGGTTAACACGGGCCGCATCACGAAGCCAAGGTGGTGAATGGTTCATACCCAACGAGAAAGTAGCAGGTAGTGTGGAGTTAAGCAGCCATACAAGTGCCGAAAACGGACTCCAGGAGGTAACTGAGAAGAGTATTGCGCCTCGTACTGGCGATCGAAGGAATCGTTGAAGATGGAAGCATAGGAATGGCCAAGCATGCAAGACAAACGGCATGAATACCTGCTGAGGAGAAAGTCACGATGGTAGGGACAGTGGTAGTTTAGTAGCTTCAGCATACAGACTCTCAGATGGGCTAGTGTAAAAGGCACCAGTGGCCAAACGGATGCCACGATGGTGGATAGTGTTGAGACGGCGTAAGAGGAACGGACGTGCAGACGCTAAAACAAAGCACCCATAGCCGAGTTTCGAATGGACAATGGACCGGTAAAAATGAAGGATGATGGTTCGATCTGCACTCCAGGAAGTACCATTGAAGACAGCTAGGACATTGAGTGACCACGTGCAGCGGGCTGCCAGGTAAGACACATGAGAGGACCAAGAGAGTTTCCTACCAAGAATGAGCCCCAGGAATTTCGTAGTTACAACGAATGGAAGAGAAACAGGCCCAAGCTGTAAAGATGGCGGGAGAAACCAATTGTGCCGTCAGAAATTGATACAAACTGCTTTTTCAGCGGAAAAACGAAGGGCATTCTCAATGCTTCAGGCGTAAAGACGATCAAGCCATCGCTGAAGGCGCCGCTCAGTGGGACAGGTCCTTAGAGGGCTGAAATAGATGGCAAATCATCAACAAAAAGGCATCCGAAGGTGCAAAGAGGACGGCACTCAGTACGGAACCCTGAGCCACTCCGGTTTCATGGATAAAGGTGTACATCAAGGCGGAACCCCTCGCACCTCGAAAACTCGGTCTTTTAAAAATATCTGAAGGAAACAGGGCAGGTGGCCACGGAAGCCCCACGTGTAAAGAGTACGGAGGATACCAGTTTTCCAGCGGGTGTCGTAGGCATTCTCCAAATCGAAAATCACGGCTACTGTCTGGGATCTCCGCACTGAACCTTTCATGACTTTGGTGGCCAAAGTACAGATACGGTCAACCGCAGAACGCGGTGCTCGAAATCCACACTGTGCAATCGTAAGTAAATTGCAAGACTCGATCCATCATACCAGCCGTGAATGAATCAATCGTTCTGTCACTTTGGAAAAACAGCTGGTGAGAGAGAGGGGGCGGTACTTAGAAGGAAATTTTTTGTCCTTACCGGGCTTAGGTGTGGGTATGGCGGTAGCTTCACACCAGCGTCCCGGAAAGGTGCCCTCTGTCCAGATGCGGTTGTACGTAGTAAGCAGAAAGTGCTTGACCGCAAGAGAGGGGTGCCGCAGCATCTGAATGTGGGCAGCGTCTTGCCCTGGGGCAGATGATCGGGATGAAAGGAGAGCATTGTCCAGCTCCCTCATAGTAAAGGCGGCAGTGTAGCACTCACGACTCTGAGAAGAGAAGGGTATCGCTTGAGCAGCCTACGCTCGTTTCCGATGGAGGAAGACAGGACGATATCGGGAAGAGTTCGAAATTTCCGCAAAATGGCAGCCCAAGGTGTTAGAGATAGCAATGACAAAAGCAATGTCCACGACGACATCGTCTGCTATTGTCAGGCCGGAAATTGGTGAATGTATCTAACGATGAAGAGTGGGCCGAAGTTTAAGAGGTTAGTCAGCAAATATCAACACACAAAGAAGTGGGGTACGGAAGCACTAACGAATGACTAGATATACTTCATGCTCTCTAAGGCAATACAGATACAGCAATAACGAATGGCTCTGTATGCAGTACAGCTGAAGAAGAATTTGCATGTTTAAAAAGGGCAATCACAGAAATTGGAAAGGAAAGCATAGGTACAAGGAAGGTAAATACGACGAAACTATGGGTAACAGAATATCAGTTGAGCGATGAAAGATGGCAGTACAAAAATCTTCACGTAAATTCAGGAATAGAGAAGTACACGTCGCAGAGGAAGACACGAACAGGAAGTCCAGAGAAGCTAAGAAAAAATGGCTGTATGAAAAATGTGAAGAAATCGTTGTTGAAAGGACTGTCAGAAAAGTCGAAACAACCTTCGGTAAAATTAAAAGCGAGGGTGCTAACATTAAGAGTGCAACGGAAATTCTACTGTTAAAATGCAGAAGAGGGAGTTGATATGTGTAAAAAATACACTAAAGGCCTCTGTGAGGTGGAAGATTTGTCTCATGTAATAGGAGAAGAAACAGGTATCGTTTTAGAATAGTTAGGGGATCCAGTATTAGAATGAGAATTTAAGAAACCTTTGGAGGACCTACGATCAAATAAAGCAAATGGGGTAGATGACATTCCATTAGAATTTCTAAAATCATTGGGGGAAGTGGCAACTAAACGACTGTTCAAATTGGTGTGTAGAATTTATGAATCTGGCAAGATAACAAATGACTTTCAGAAAAATATTATCCACACAATTCCAAAGACGGAAAAAGGTGCAAGTGCAAGAATTACCGCACATTCGGCTTAACAGCCCATACGTCCGAGTTGCTTACAAGAATAATACATAGAAGAATGGATAAGAAATTGACGACGTGTTAGATGACGATCAGTTAGGCTTTAGGAAAGGGAAAGGCACGAGAGAGGCAATTCTGACTTCGCGGTTCATAATGGGAGCAATACTAAAGAAAAATCAAGACACGTTCATAGGATTTGTCGACCTGAAAAAAGCGTTCGACAAAGTAAAATGGTGCAAGATATGTGAATTTCTGAGAAAAACAGTATGTACAAGACGATGGAAGGAATAATAAGGAGAACGATGTGCTAGCATTAAAAAGAGTATATGACAGAGATGTAGTCCCTCGCCCCTACTGTTCAATCTGCACATGGAAGAAGCAATGATGGAAATAAAAGAAAGGATACCAATGATAACACTCGCTGAAGTTAAGGAATTCTACCACATAGGCAACAAAATAACCATTGATGGACGGAGAAAGGAGGATATCAAAAGCAGTCTAGATGTGGTAAAAAGTGGATTCGTGTCCAAGAGAAGTCTACTATTATTAAAGGTAGGCATTAATTTGATGAAGAAATTTCTGAGAGAGCACATATGGAGCACAGCATTGTTTAGTAGTGCAACCAGAACAGTGGGAAAATCGTAATAGAAGAGAATCGATGCATTTGAGATGGAGTGCTACAAGCGAATGTTGAAAATTATGTAGACTGATAACGCAAGGAATGAGGTGATTCTGTGCAGAATCGGAGGAGAAAGGAACATGTGGAAAACACTAACGAGGTGAAAGGACTGGATGATACAACACGTGCTAAGACATCATGAAATTATTTTCATTTACAAGAGGGAGCTGTAGAGGCAAACACAGATTGGAATACATCCACCAAATAACTGAGAACGTTAGTTGCAAGTACTACTCTGAGATAAAGAGCTTGGCACAGCAGATATCTGAAAAAAAAAAAAACAGAATAACTGGAGGAACAGTTTAACGAAAATGTCCACTGATCGATTTTCCTTGAGATATGAAGGTGAGTTATGACTTCATAGGATTTAATTTACGATCCTGTTTCTGTAGCTATTATGGAAATGAACTTAGGTTGCCAATCAACATTATCAATATCATCGTCGGAATCAAGCAGTGTTAATATAATCGCTTCACATCAGTCACTTTGTTTATTGCAGTTACTACGCTGTGAGGATATCGGGACCTGTGGATGGTATAAGTATTAATAACTTTTAAGATAATCCGGAAACACACTCAAAGCCTTTCGATACTGCCGATAAAATTCGGAACGGCCTACAGATTAAGCTTGATTGCTTTCGGGTACTGCTTTGACTCAGATATTTGCTACTAACAGGTGAAAGATGAGGATGCCTGTGACAGCAGGAATAATAATATCCAATACTGAGCTAGTCTACTCCATGCATGAAATACCCATAACCGAATCCAAAAGGTGCACCACATAAACATTATATACGGGCGTCAATAACTAGATGTAAGATGGTGCCTACTCTAATAAATTTGGAGACTGTTTCAACAGATCTTAGACCTTTGGTTTCGTGAAGAAAGAGTATTATATTAAAATTCTAGCGTCTCCTCACGTATATTTCTTTTATCTGTTTCTCGATTAGTCTTTTACAGTATTCGTTAGTTACAGTTGCACACTTTTCTATGTAATTCAAACCAAAAATATTTTACAACCAAGGTAACTCAGCTAATATCATCTCTGGTCAATTTCGTATATATTACAAGCTTCCACTCAGAAAATAGAATTCGTTTCGTTTCAAGAATGACATCTTGAGCGGCATCTCATTTCCCAGAAATGGTTTTCGGGTTTCTTACAGAAAGCATTTTAGCATTTAATTTCATAAGACAAGTGTACGGGACTCTTTTCAGAAGTGTAAATTGCATTAAATATTTTATATAATCTCAAACGCAATGCAGTCAATTCACTGAAATACTGTTCCAACATATTTTTATCTGGGTTGCGGTTTTTGTATACCCACCACTGACATTGTCTTTAAGCGAATACGTCAGTAACTGAATTCATATCTCCACATTTCAACTGATGAGGATGAGAGAGTAAACTCTTCATAGCTCTGCATCAAGCGTTGATAGGTTTTGTTTACTGATAATACGTCCTTCCCCCACCAGAAAAAAATATTTTATAACGACACTGAATTTCAGTTTATCAGCTTGATGAAATAAAAAGCAATAATGCATCGAATTACGGCATTTTGAATTCCAGTCCGCAGCGGTGGGCACTTCCAGAGGCAATTTGTCGCCAGTAGGTCACCAGAAGCACAGTGGACTGCCGACAGGGCAGCCACGCTTGATCTGCGAGGAGCCTGGGAGGGAGACGTTAGTCAATCTGTGGACACCTACCAAGGAAGGGCATCAAGGGAGCAACGGTCGCGGGAGTGAGCAGTACAAACACCGTTACTAGTCTGGGTGGCGTGCAGTGGTGCTCCCTGATAGATTCCTGATCTAGAAGCTAACATAAGTTTTTATCAACTCGTGGACTTCTGCTGCTATTCTGGATGACTGCCGTCTTGGGTCCAGGGGACGCCGTGGTGACGACACTAAAATGGGTACTACCTGTGGTGTGTGCACTTTATCGGCGGTACAGAAGAAGAGGGTCGTTCGGCTGCTTGCCGAAAGCATTGGTTGTGCTGTCGCCTGTGTTCTGGTTGTCATTTACATTCAAGTTGTGCTAGCAGGTGTAGGGTTCAGTGCCTTCCTGTTTGCTGTTGTGCTAACGTCTCCGCCACTGCAAGGCCATAGCAGGTTTGAATGAACCACGTTCCAGTTCTTGAAGATTTATGAGAATTAAACCCTGAGAGTGCCCAAAATTTGACGATGAAAGTAATTTCGGCATGACGGACCACTGCCAAGCAATGCAGTTCGATGAAACTTGGAAGATACATTGAAAGAACCGCCACTGTATAGTACAGCACAGTATAGTATACTGTAGAGGGTTGTTGTTTGTGTTCTTGTGGTGGTCTTTAGTCCAAAGACTCGTTTGATGAAGGTCTTCATGGTACTGTAACCTGTGCAAGTCTCATCATCTCCGTGTACCTACTACAACTTACATCCCTCTGGATCTGCTTACTGTATTCATCTCTTGGTCTCCTTCGATTTTTACTGCCCCAACGTCACCCCAGTACTAGATTTGTGATCCATTGATGGCTCAAAATGTGTCTTATCAACCGATCCCTTCTTTTGGTAAAGTTGTACCATAATTTTTTTTTCTCCCCAGTTCTATTGAGTACGCCTCATTAGCTACGTGTTCTGCCCATGTAATCTTCAGCATTCTTCTGTAGCACCACATTTCGAATGCTTCTAATATCATCCTGTCTAAACTGTTTGTTCTCCATGTTTCACTTCCATACTTGGCTGCACTTCATACAAATTTTGTCAGAAAGGACTTCCTGACAAATCTATACTCGATTTTAACAAGTTTCTATTCTTCACAAACACTTTTCTTACCATTCACAGTCTACATTTTGTATCCTCCCCACTTCCACCATCATCAGTTATTTTTCTTTCCAAATAACAAAACTCATTTACTACTTTATGAATCTCAGTTCCTGATGTAAATACCTAAGCGTCACCTGATTTAATTCGACTATGTTTCATTACTGTTGTTTTGCTTTTCTTGATGTTCGTCTTATATCCACTTTTAATGATGTTTTACATTCCGTTCAAATGCTCTTTCAAGTCGTTTGCTGTCTCTGACAAAATTACAATGTCATTGACTGACCTCGAAGATTTTATTTCTTCTACTTGTACTTCAATTTTTACTAGGAATTTTTCATTTGTTTCCTTTACTGTTTGCTCAATATACAGATTGAGTAACATGTACATCGTAACCAATTCAATTACAAGTTGACACCGGCGAAGCAATAAGCATTCTGAATGACGGTACCTATTTCAAAGTTGGTGCTCCTCCCTTGCCAGAAACAAAGAGACGTCTAAGGGCGATTAATAATCATACCATCCCAGTACTCGGTCAAGACGAACTGCTAACGACGTATCATAATGTCACCCATCACATAATCTTCTTGGTTGGTACCCGTTATTCCGCCGAGAACTTGTTTACATTGATCATTTTCAGAAATCTGGATTTTCAATAGACGTTTCTGTAAATTTGGTATCAGAAGACGTTCGGTACTCGGCCCTAGAGGCAGTTTAGGAGGATAATGAGGACCTGTTCACCCTGGATCTCGGCAACCCAAGGGATTTTCAGGCGCACGTCGCACTGGAACTTAATGCGCGGCGTCGGTACTTTGGAGCCCGCGCCGTTGCGTCAGCTATGAGAGGCCAAATAAAGGAAAAACTAGATCGCATAACTGCAGTTAGAGGCTTAGAAACTTTTCCTTCATGTCAATATGTTACCCCATTAGTTATAGTGTTGAAGCCATCGGGGAAGATGAACCTGTGCGGCGATTTTAAAATAACTCTCAACGTCCAATCAGAGATTGTGTCAAATCTAATTCCGAAGGCGGAAGAATTACTTTAAAAATTAAAATATGGAAATTCTTCTCTAAAATAGACCTATCGCATGCATACCTCCTCCTTCTCCTTGATGCATAGTCACAACAGTTTCTTACAGTCAACACGCCGCACCGGCTTCATCGTTTGAAACGCCCAATGTTTGGCACAGCAAGTGCCCCGGCACCTTTTAGCGGTTTTTGGAACAATTAGTACACAAAGTGTATGGATACATCCAGACCAACAACGCTTAAGCAACTTCGTTCTTTCTGGGGAAGATATCGTATTACAGAAATTTCTTACGTGAAACAGCGATAGAAAAAGCCTCTTTGTCCCAGTTATGCAAAAAAGGGGTGCCTTTCCAGTGGACACGAGCTTGCGAGAGCGCCCTCCACAGTTTGAAATCCAGTTGTTGACATCCGCGTGTCTCGCACGTTTTGATCCAACAAAGCAGATAGTTATTACAACGGACGCATCTGATACAGGCATCAGAGCAGTCGTGGCACACAGGGAGGCGGGTGGCACCTGTGCTATTTTGTGACAAACCTCGTATGGCTAACAAATGCGACTGAAGAGAATGTACACCTTGACTGTTTATGACATGTCCAAAATACTGCAACTCAGGTTTAAAAAATCACACTTATTCAGTTTAAACTATAGTCCAGCCTCAGATAACACATGATATAAAGCACGTAAATTCGCAATTTGTTCTTCATGTGTACGACCTGCTACTACAATATCATCAAAAAAGTTTGAACAGTTAGCCACTAGTGCAGTCAGCTGTTCCAAACACTGTTAAAAGTAACGGGTGTGGAGGCAGACGCAGATATTTAAACGAGCCCAAATGAGTATTTACCACACAATCTTTTTTAGATACTTCATTGAGCAGTATTTGAAGATATGTGTCGCGCAAATAAATTATTGAAACATAGCTTCCCGGCCTAATTTGTCCATGAGATCCTCTCCGCGTGGTAATGGATAAGTATCATTCACAGGTAGTGGGCTTACTGCAGACTTAATTTCAACACAGAGGCGAATGCGACCTAAAGGTTTGGGGAGCAAAACCAGCGGACTTGCTCAGTGATTAGTTGATATGGGAGCAATAACTCTGTTATTGGTCAATTCTTTAAGTTCAGCAGCGACTTTGACCTGTAATGAAATGGGGTTACTTCTGGTCTGGCAAAATTCGGCTGAGCATTACTTTCAGAGTAATAAGTGCAACAAAATTTTAGCTTTGCCTAAATCTTCAGAATACAGTTCTGGGTATTAGTTAAATCTTTTGCACTGAATGCACACTCTGACAACACCTTCTCCTGAATGTTAAAGTCAAACAAGTCAAAGCAATCAAGACCAGATATGTTCTCATACTCGCGTGATTGTAGCACTGTAAAAGTCAATGTTCGCCTATCCGAGCAATACAAGGCAGGCATATTTCTGAGAACGGAAATGTCCATTATAATCCGTAAGGTACGTGTTAGTCTTAGACAGAAAGGGGGAGCCTATCAGTTCATATGCATGAAGATTGAGCAATGTGACAGAGGCACCCGTGTCCAGTTGAAATTTCACACATTTCCCATAAATAAGTAAATTAACAAAAAGGTTGTTTGACTGACGTATCACTGACGAAACTGCATGCTTGCTAGTTGCAGACTTGGAATATACTACATTAATGACATGAGCCTTGTGACTAGATTTTCCTGACCGTGCCGAATTCGTATGTTTGTTCCATTGCAAATGTCTTTGCCAGTTGTTGTTGTTGTGGTCATCAGTCTTGAGACTGGTTTGATGCAGCTCTCCATGTTACTCTAAGCTGTGCAAGCTTCTTCATCTCCCAGTACCTATTGCAACCTACATCCTTCTGAATCAGTTTAGTGTATTCATCTCTTGGTCTCTCTCTACGATTTTTACCTTCCACGCTGCCCTCCAATGATCTTTTCATGCCTCAAAACATGTCCTACCAATCGATCCCTTCTTCTATTCAAGTTGTGCCACAAACTTCTCTTCTCCCCAATCCTATTCAATAGCTCCTCATTAGTTGTATGACCTACTCATCTAATCTTCAGCATTCTTCTGTAGCATCACATTTCGAAAGCTTCTATTCTCTTCTGGTCCAAACTATTTATCGTCCATGTTTCACTTCCATACCTTGCTACATTCCATAAAAATACTTCCAGAAACGACTTCCTGACACCTAAATCTATACTCGATGTTAGCAAACTTCTTCGGAAACGCTTTCCTTGCCATTGCCAGTCTACATTTTATACCCTCTCTACTTCGACCATCATCAGTTATTTTGCTCCCCAAATAGCAAAACTCCCTTACTACTTTAAGTGTCTCATTTCCTAATCAGCCGGCCACGGTGGCCGTGAGGTTTTGGCGCTGCAGTCCGGAACCGCGGGGCTGCTACGGTCGCAGGTTCGAATCCTGCCTCGGGCATGGGTGTGTGTGATGTCCTTAGGTTAGTTAGGTTTAAGTAGTTCTAAGTTCTAGGGGACTTATGACCTAAGATGTTGAGTCCCATAGTGCTCAGAGCCATTTGAACCATTTGAACCATTTCCTAATCTAATTCCCTCAGGATCACCCGACTTAATTCGACTACATTCCATTATCCTCGTTTTGCTTTTGTTGATGTTCATCTTATATCCTCCCTTCAAGACACTGTCCATTCCGTTCAACTGCTCTTCCTAGTCTTTTGCTGTGTCTGACAGAATTACAATGTCATCGGCGAACATCAAAGCTTTTATTTCCTCTCCGTGGATTTTAATACCTACTCCGAATTTTTCTTTTGTTTCCTTTACTGCTTGCTCAATATACAGATTGAATAACATCGAGGAGAGGCTATAACCCTGTCTCACTCCCTTCCCAACTACTGCTTCTCTTTCGTGTCCCTCGACTGTTATATCTGCAATCTGGTTTCTGTACAAATTGTAAATAGCCGTTCGATCCCTGTATTTGACCCCTGCCACCTTCAGAATTTGAAAGAGAGTATTCCAGTCAACATTGTCAAAATCTTTCTCCAAATCTACAAATACTAGAAACGTAACTTTGCCTTTTCTTAGTCTAGCTTCCAAGATAAGAACGTAGGGTCATTATTGTCTCATGTGTTCCCATATTTCTACGAAATCCAAACTGATCTTCCCCGAGGTCGGCTTCTACCAGTTTCTCCATTCGTGTGTAAATAATTCGCGTTAGTATTTTGCAGCTGTGACTTACTAAACTGATAGTTCGGTAACTTTCACATCTGTCAACGCCTGCTTTCTTTTGGATTGAAATTATAGTATTCTTCTTGAAGTCTGAGCGTATTTAGCTTGTCCCATACAATTTGCTCACCAGATGGTAGAGTTTTGACAGGATTGGCTCTCCTAAGGCCGTCAGTAGTTGTAATGGAATATTGTCGACTCCTGGGGCCTTGTTTCGACTCAGGTCTTTCAGTGCTCTGTCAAACTCTTCAAGCGGTATCGTATCACCCATTTCATCTTCATCTACATTCTCTTTCCTTTCCATAGCATTGCCCTCAAGTACATTGCTCTTGTACAGTCCTTCTTTTTTCTATAGAGCAGATTGATAATACTTAACTTGACTGTACAAATATTGTCGCAAACGATGGGTAACATACAATATAATTCAGAGTCCTAGAATACAAGCAGGATTCCTGGATGTTTGACAGATGTCACTAAGAATTGCTCTCGTAGCACTCTTTGTCAGGCCGTGGTAATACTTCACTGATGTCCGGATACTTTGGCGATCTGAGTGACCGAGGCTGTCAGGAGCTGTGCTCATATTCACTTCTTGCAGTGGTCGCTACTAGCGTGGCGAAGAACTTGTCAGTTGGCTATTGGCTGACGTTTCCTCACCGACCTCTCTGGTCTCGATATTTTTCCTCTTCGCTCCGGCGCTTGTGGTTACGCAAAAATAGAAGCATTCTCGGACAGAATCCGTAAGCTAGATGCAAAGACATATGTACACACCCAAAATGCAGAAGCTGATAGGATGCTGTTACAGGGGGCAGAAAATAGAGCAGAGGATATTTTTTGCATGGTATGCACTCTGAAAAGTCAAGGAGGCTTCAGATGCAGACCCGGAAGATTTGGATTCTGCTCTTAGGATCGCAACACTTATGGATGACGTGTATATGGCCACAAAGCAGAAAGTGGACCACCCCATCTTCCCTTCTGTAATGATTATACATGTGGCTGGGAGGAGAATTTAAGGAAGAAGCGTAAACACCCAGAGTGCTATGTGTGTGGCATATTGGGCCAATGGGCATTTTAGAGTAGATGTATGGATGGTGGAAAGCATCCGAAAGAAAAGCAGCTGTTAAACACAAGCGAGATTGCTTCAACCGTCGGACGGCGTTCGTGATAGTCCGTAAAACGACCAAAGTTAGTGTACAGACACATAGCACCTTAGTGTGCTTAGTGGGTGGCAGAAAACAGAGATTTTTGGTGGATGCAAGTGTGAATGTGTCTGTTATCATACTGGACTTAGTGGGAAAGAGGAGACTACGGCCACCACTGTATAGGTTACCAGGGGTTGGCAATAATAGGGTGCTATCATTGAGAGTGGCTGCACTGGAGTTTTCGGTCGGGAAACTAAGTTCAACGACCATATGGACTTGTTGCCATGCGTAGACGTAGGTTATTCAGTGATTTTCACGGTAGACACTTAGTTTCAACTGGCGAAAGATTAACTTATCATGGGGGTGAGACCAGCTAAACTGCATATGTTTTCAGTAAAGCCAGCCGTGGTGGCTGAGCGGTTCTAGGCGCTTAGTCCGGAACCACGCCACTGCTACTGTCGCAGGTTCGAATCCTGCTTCTGGAATGGATGTGTGTGATGTCCTTCGGTTAGTTAGGTTTAAGTAATTCTAAGTACTAGGGGACTGATGACCACAGATATTACGTCCCATAGTGCTCAGAGCCATTTGAACCATTTTTTTCTAGTAAAGATCGATCAGCAGCATAAAATACCAGCAGGTATGGGAAAGATAGTGTGGGATTCAGTTGATACATATTTGCGAATGTGACGTCATATGTGGCTGAACCACTCTTAAGCAATGAAGAGTTTGATAGTTCACACTGTTTTATCCACAGGAGTTTGGTGCGTCGTGAGTGACGTTAACGAGGGAGAGTTGATTCCTGTTAGTGTGGATAACTTTGGCGGAGGGGAGGTTAATCTTTCGAAAGGTGCAATAATAGGCACTCTGGAAGTCTTGGAAAATGAGGACCGATTGGTCGAGCCTAGAGGAAACTCACAAGCTACAACCAAACCATCGATATGGATGTTTTACGAGGGAATGTAGGTCATTTGAAGGGCAGTAATCGAATGGCTATGGAGAAACTGTTGTTCAGGTTTAGTGATTTATTTTGTGTGAACGGAGGTTTACCGGTAACATACTGAAACACCATCGCATACCGCAGAGTCCAAATATTTTTCATCAGGGGATAGCGCACCTGTTTATAAGAAGGCATACTGTGTAACTAAGCCGCTGCAACGATTGGTAGAACACATTATTGAACAACAACTACGGGAAAGGATCATATAACTGAGTGATAATACCAGGAGCACAGGTATTTTAGTCGTGCTGAAGAAACAGGCAGACGGAACACGGACACATAGATTTTGCTGTGACTAAAGATATCTAAACGCAGGACCAATTACGGACGCTTACGCAGTACCAAACAGTAGGAATGATTTATATAATAAGGGTCAGCGTCCGTTTTTTACAACTATGGACCTCAGGAGCTGATACCATCAATTGGAGGTGGCTCCTGAACATAGGCCGAAAACAATATTTTCATTAATTTTAATTACAAACGCATGACATTTGAAACACAGAACGCACCGGAAACTTTTCAGCGGCTGTTAGAAGGGACACTGAGAGGACTAACGCCAGAAACTTGTTTGATCTATCTCGATGACTATTTGGGGCACGTCTTACAGGCGCAGTTCAGAATTATCCGATATCACAAAGAACTAAGCAGATGAAGCCGTTCATTGGCCTCTGTAATTATTGTAGACGGCCAGATCCTTGAACAAGCTACTGAAGTAGAGATCGATTAGGTTAGATTAGTTTTTCGTTCCATAGATCCGTGTTGAGGAGATCCTCGTGGATGTGGAACATGTCACCTTTTCTTTATTTTTTTAAGCTGAAATAACAATACTAATAGTATAAATATACACAACACATTATTTGTTTATATTAAAAAAAATTCGTCAATGGAGTAGAAAGAGTTGGCCACTAGTAAGTCTTTCAGGTTACGTTTAAACTGATCTCTATTTGTAACTAAATTTTTTATGTTTCCTGGCAAATTATTGAAGATGAGTGTTACTGAGTAGTGGACCCCTTTTTGAACTAAAGTAAGAGCTTTTAAGTCATTGTGCACCTCATTTTTGTTCCTGGTATTGTATGTATGAACTGAGCTGTTTGTTGGAAAAAGAGATATATTATTTAGGACAAATTTCATTAAGGATTAAATATACAGAGAGGCAGTAGTTACTATACCCAGTTCTTGAAGAGGTTTCTACAAGACGTCCGTGAGTTTACTCCACAAATAATAGGTATTACGCGCTTTTCAACTCTGAAAACTTTTGTTTGACTTGAAGAGTTACCACAAAATATTATACCATATGACATTATGGAATGAAAGTAGGCAAAGTATGCAAGCTTTTTCACTTTTATGTCGCCTATGTCTGCTAACACTCGAATTGCAAATACAGATTTGTCATGGCGTTTCTGCAATTATGTGGTGTGCTCCTCCCAACTGAATTTATTGTCAATTTGTAATCCCAGGAATTTAAGACTGTCAACCTCTTCTATCTGCTCTTTTTTGTACTTTATGCATATGCTGGGTTGAAAGCTCTTACAAGTTCTGAATTGCATATAGTGAGTCTTTCGAAGTTTAATGTCAGTGAGTTGGCTTTAAACCATTTATTAATATCCATGAAAATATCATTAGCAGAACTTTCTAGAACTACACTCGACATATTATTAATTGCAATACTTGTGTCATCTGTGTACAAAACGAACTCTGCTTCTGACAGTGTAACTGATAAAAGACCATTAATGTACACAAGAAAAAGCAATGGCCCTAAGATGGATCCTTGTGGGACACCACATGTAATTTCTTCCCATTCTGATGATGACTAATGACTTAATCCACTAGTCCCTTACACTGACACCCTTTGTTTCCTGTTAGCGAGGTATGACTTGAACCGTTTTGTAGCACTGCCCGTGCCACCATAGAAATCTAGTTTATTTAAAAGGATGTTGTGGTTTGCACAATGGAATGCCTTTGACAAATCACAGAAAATACCTGCTGATTGTAACTTGTTATTTAATGAATTAAGTACATTTTCACTGTAGGTGAAAATAGCATTTTCGATACCAGAACCCTTCAGAAATCCAAACTGTGTTCTTGATAATACACTCCTGGAAAATGAAATAAGAACACTGTGAATTCATTGTCCCAGGAAGGGGAAACTTTAATGACACATTCCTGGGGTCAGATACATCACATGATCACACTGACTGAACCACAGGCACATAGACACAGGCAACAGAGCATGCACAATGTCGGCACTAGTACAGTGTATATCCACCTTTCGCAGCAATGCTGGCTGCTGTTCTCCCATGGAGACGATCGTAGAGATGCTGGATGTAATCCTGTGGAACGGCTTGCCATGCCATTTCCACCTGGAGCCTCAGTTAGACCAGCGTTCGTGCTGGACGTGCAGACCACGTGAGACGACGCTTCATCCAGTCCCAAACATGCTCAATGGGGGACAGATCCAGAGATCTTGCTGGCCAGGGTGGGACGGGATACATGTGGACATGCATTGTCCTGTTGGAACAGCAAGTTCCCTTGCCGGTCTAGGAATGGTAGAACGATGGGTTCGATGACGGTTTGGATGTACCGTGCACTATTCAGTGTCCCCTCGACGATCACCAGAGGTGTACGGCGAGTGTAGGAGATCGCTCCCCACACCATGATGCCGGGTGTTGGCCCTGTGTGACTCGGTCGTATGCAGTCCTGATTGTGGCGCTCACCTTCACGGCGCCAAACACGCATACGACCATCATTGGCACCATGGCAGAAGCGACTCTCATCGCTGAAGACGACACGTCTCCATTCGTCCCTCCATTCACGCCTGTAGCGACACCACTGGAGGCGGGCTCCACGATGTTGGGGCGTGAGCCGAAGACGGCCTAACGGCGTGCGGGACCGTAGCCCAGCTTCATGGAGACGGTTGCGAATGGTCCTCGCCGATGCCCCAGGAGCAACAGTGTCCCTAATTTGCTGGGAAGTGGCGGTGCGGTCCCCTACGGCACTGCGTAGGATCCTACGGTCTTGGCGTGCATCTGTGCGTCGCTGCGGTCCGGTCCCAGGTCGACGGGCACGTGCACCTTCCGCCGACCACTGGCGACAACATCGATGTACTGTGGAGACCTCACGCCCCACGTGTTGAGCAATTCTGCGGTACGTCCACCCGGCCTCCCGCATGCCCACTATACGCCCTCGCTCAAAGTCCGTCAACCGCACATACGGTTCACGTCCACGCTGTCGCGGCATGCTACCAGTGTTAAAGACTGCGATCGAGCTCCGTATGCCACGGCAAACTGGCTGACACTGACGGCGGCGGTGCACAAATGCTGCGCACCTAGCGCCATTCGACGGCCAACACCGCGGTTCCTGGTGCGTCCGCTGTGCCGTGCGTGTGACCATTGCTTGTACAGCCCTCTCGCAGTGTCCGGAGCAAGTATGGTGGGTCTGACACACCGGTGTCAATGTGTTTTTTTTCCATTTCCAGGAGTGTATGTTAATTGTGATCAGATGGTTGAGAAGCTGCCTGTAGATTACCTTTTATAAAATTTTTGAGAATGCTGGCAAAAGTGAAATCGGTCTGTAGTTTCATGGCATCTCTTTATCCCCTTTCTTGAATAGAGGCTTAACATCTGCATATTTCAGCCAGTCAGGAAATGTCCCAGTTATAATAGACTGGTTACACAAGTAACTTAGAATTGTACTAAACTCACAAGAACATGCCTTAATTAACTTTGTTGATATTTCATTATAACCACTAGAATGCTTTGTTTTTAAAGATTTTATTATGGAAGTTATTTCTTTTGGTGATGTGAGTGACATATTCATGTACGTGAAGCTATTTGTAAAGGCTAGTTTCAGATATTCAAGGGCATTATTTACTGAGCCAGGTACTTGTTAAATAGATTTCCCACACTATGCCCATCGGTTACTAATGTGTCATCTGCCCTTAGTGCTATTTGCTCCTGTTCCTTTCTGGTTCTACCAGTCTCCTTTTTCACTATATCCCATATTGTTTTTATTTTGTTCCCTGACATTCCTATCTTCTTCTCGTAGTGTATTTGTTTAGATGCCTGAATTACTTTTTTTAATATTTTACAGTATTCCTTGTTTTTAGCTAAATCATCAGCATTGGAGCTATTCTTGGTCGACAGATACATTTTCCTTTTTGTCTTACAGGAAATCTTTATTCCTTGTGTGATCCATGGTTTTATTATAGACTTCTGTTTAATTTGAGTAACTTTTAGAGGAAAACAGTTTTCAAACATGGTACTGACATTGTTCATGAATGTGTTATATTTTTCATTCATGTAATTCCATTGGTAGCAGGAAACTCAAGAGGCATTTGAAAAACTGTAAGAAATATTAGCTGCAGATCCAGTATGAGCTTTCCTGGATTTCGAGATAGAGTTTATTTTTTAGAGTGACCCTGCAAATAAGACAGTCTGTTGTGTTTTGGGACAGATGGTAAATGGTGGCTTACGCTCCAAAGCAGTTAAGCAAGGCGGAACTCACGACCAAATATTGCCATGTCATCATGGGTGACGAGGGACGGACAGACGTGTAGCAGAGCAGTTTTGGTGGAAGAGGGGGAAGCGTGACGTGGAGTGGTATGTTAAGAACAGTGTGACTCGCACGCAGAGTCCCAATATTTTCCATCAGAATGTGCCGTCGCAAAGATTACCAGAGGCGTCCAGTTCACTGTCCGTATTAGGTTGAATGTCCTCAGGCCATTTAATGAAACATCTGCCGGAAATAGGTATTTCTCAGGATCATCGATCATTTTTCTCGACTGTTGGCTACGGTACCAATACCGGACCGATTGGTTAGTACTGTAGCGCATGGGTTAGTAAACAAGTGGCTATTGAAGTTTGGAATACCTGATATGATAATTACGGAACAGGGTACGAATTTGGTCTTGGATCTAATGAACCAACTACGCCACGTCCGTTCAGTCCACATGCCAGTGCTGGAACCGAACACGTACATAAGACAACTGCAAAGACGTTCAGCTGTTACGTAAGTTCCAGGCATAGCCATTGGAACGCCTCTTTATCTTGTGTACAGTGTGCCTGTAGTTCGAAGATTCATACTGCAATGGGTTTGTCTTCATTTGAGGTGGTGTACTGCAGGAAAAGTGCCGTCTCCCTTTTACGTTTTGATTCATAAGTTAGGACCAGATGGTGAGTCGGTGAGTAAATTTACTAGAAGAATTAGTGAAGTTTGGAGGAATGTACAAAAGTCAAACATGAAGGCCCAAGAACTCTAGGAACAACGGAACAGACGAATGAGGAAATTGCAGCATTACCAAGTGGGGCAGTGGGTAATCGTCCCTAGTTCCTATATGTCAGCGGAGAAAACGAAGAAATTTTTAACAAAGTACTAGAGACCATACCAGGTCTCCGAAATAACGTCACTGGCAGCGTTGCCAACTTGACGGATTTAAAGTCAAATTGGAAGGAAATTCATGTTGTGTGACGGGTAAAATTTAGTTTCGACAGTTAACCGATTTTTTGACGGATATTATTAAAACTCGGTCTTTTTCGACCAATTTTTCATAGGTTCATTTGATTCTTAAAAGAAAAATAATTTTTTTCCTTGACAAAAGTATTACGAATGCAAAGCTTTGTGCACCTGCAACACAGTGTAATGCTTGTATTGCACTAAAACTCTAAGTTTCACTCAGTGTGTTGCAAAAATTGGCTGTATTTCTGATTATCTCATTCAGATTAAATACATGTAGGACATAACCGAAAACTGAACTGATATTAGCTCCTTATATTTCGTTCCTATTTAGCAATGTACTTGGCTATTTTTTAGCTAACAGTATCAAACGTCTCTGATGACTGGTAAACTCAGCAAAGCAAAGATAATACGGTAGCAAATGGCTCAAATTTCTGTTGCAAGCAAAGATACGGTAGTAAGTAAGAGTCCCATACTCACGAACTGAGCGTAGGGAGCAGAAGCAGGAATCCAGAAAGGCCATCCTGGGAAAGGTCCGAGCGAAGTAGGATTGCCATCGTCCTCTTCCGACCTGTTACGAAGTGTCGAGCGTGGTTTTGTACATAAGGGATGACTGTGATGAATTCTGGTAGTGTATGGTGTCGTGTTTATATTATTATGGAAGAGTTGGGAGATGTTAATTCTCGCTGCTGGTACATAGTGCAATTCTCTTGAAAAGCATCAAGGAGGCAAGCTTAACATCCGCATATGACGAACGAATGGGCCTTCATCAGTGTCACATTTCCTCTCTTCATGCAAGATTGTGAAGAGGTCTGGAATCTAATCCAGGACACTGGGGCATAAACTGCCGATCAGGAAGCCTCCCCTGACTGGCCAAATACTGGCAGCGAATGTATCATCCACCACCAGGATTCGAACTGGCTTTAAATATACGTTACGTGCCTCTGGCATCAGCAGCACACTAACAAAAATATGCCTTGCTCTATGAGCTAATGCCGCGAATTCTGGATAGTGAGTGCAGTACATTGGTGTACGGTACTTCTCGCTAATTTAACTTGGCAACCGTCGAGCGGGGTTTGCGGATAGAGAGAAGAGCGGACAAGCCATGCAGCGTGGAGTGATTGCTGTGGAGGGAGGGACAGGGGAGAACGAACTCCACACTCATGTATTGTAAGCACCCAGCGCAGGCAACAGAGCCCGTGTTTTGAGCTTCCATGAGCTCCTGATAATCGGCTTTCTTTTCCGAAATGGAGAAGAAGATAGCCCCGTGATGAGCCAGTAAGCGCATCATCACCCATTTTCGTAAAAATCATAATGAATTTAGCGCAACGAAAGACAGAGAGCGACAGACAGCTCAGCTAGGCAACAAAGAAGGCGACAGTGCTGTCAACACCGGCTAATGGTACGCCGCGCTGTTGTCAACGAACATCTGCAAGTCACTGGGGCACGAATTCTCTCGGCTGTTTCCGACTGCTACTGATCCTAAACGGGGAGCTGGATATCAGGTTACAGACTACAGTGTTGTAGTGAGTTACCGTATGTTTAACAACTAGTGTATAGTGCTCTTTTTGTTTGTTTTTACGACTTACTGAACGTGTCTCAAAAGAGTGTACGACATTTTAGAAAAGAGCGGTTAACTGATAAACAATTAATGAATCGGTTGCTAGAGGAGCCTCGGAAACCTAGCAATGCGCGGTGTAAATCTTTCCAATACAACTTCAATGTGCCTTTATCAGGTTCACTTCTGCATGGAAACACTCAGAAACATTTAAAAGCGGCTGAACCTTATTCATCATCACGAAAGTCAACATTTCTATTTCAGTCTATCAAACATACAGTACGTACGAACGTGTAGCTGCTGAAGCCGCTCTTACGTAGTTTGTAGTTAATCACTGCACAAGGAGATCCGCTGATCGTCTTTCAGATCGAACGAAAAAAAAAATTTCGAAGTGCTGACCATACATCTCTTTTGCGGTTACATCGTACGAAGAGCAGTTCTTTGATCAGGAACATTCTCATCCAGTACTTTAAATCAGAACTACCGAACGATGTCGGTAATGGACATTTCAGTCTTCTTACAGATGAATCTACAGACATTTCTGTCACCAAATGGTTGGTTGTGTGCACTGTACATTTTTCAAAACAACAAAGCAGAGATATCTCCGCCGTTTTAGGAGTTGTTGAACTAGAACAGTGGAGTGCTGAATGTACTGTTACTGCAGTAAAGTCATTACTTTCAGATCATGGTCAACACATTACGGATAATGCCTCAGTCAATGCGGGTGTTAACAATGGGGTTTACCAGAAACTAATCTTGTATTGATCCCCTGTATTTGCCATTCAGATGCGGTTACCAGTGTCCTCTGCTGCCCAAATGCTACCAAGGAACCGTGAGTTCTTAATTTGTGAAACTTATTCTAGGCTTTCTAAGTCTCCTTCTCGACAAGCCATACACAAGGAGTTATTTAAAGCAATAGATCCGAACTCCTTAAAATTATACATCAACCAGACTCAATGTGACTATCGATAAAAGTTGATATTAATCGCATTTTAAGTCATTTGCTTCAACTACAGACACATTTTGAAATATCCTGACATCGGACTAAGTGCTACACAGCTGAACTACCATACTACAGTATATACTCTGATGCCGTCGATAAGCTTTATCTTCTATGACTTAGACAAACTCTATAAGAATGTCGAAAAGTCAATAAATTATTCCAATCAAGTACAGCAGATCGTTCAAAGCTACTGCAAGACTTTGTTCTTCTTGATGTAGGTCTTAGGAGGCGGATTGTTGTCCCCAGTTATAAGGGGGATTGCCTAACGGTAGACTTTAGAAAATACAGGGTGTTTCAAAAATGACCGGTACATTTGAAACGGAAATGCAAACTAAACGAGCAGCGATAGAAATACACCGTTTGTTGCATTATGATTTTGACAACAGTACATTTTCAGGCAGACAAACTTTCGAAATTACAGTAGTTACAATTGTCAACAACAGATGGCGCTGCGGTCTGGGAAACTCTATAGTACGATATTTTCCACATATCCACCATGCGTAGCAATAATATGGCGTAGTCTCCGAATGAAATTACCCGAAACCTTTGACAACGTGTCTGGCGGAATGGCCTCACATGCAGATGAGATGTACTGCTTCAGCTGTTCAATTGTTTCTGGATTCTGCGGGTACACCTGGTCTTTCAAGTGTCCCCACAGAAAGAAGTCACAGGGGTTCATGTCTGCCGAATAGGGAGGCCAATCCACGCCGCCTCCTGTATGTTTCGGATAGCCCAAAGCAATCACACGATCTTCGTAATATTCATTCAGGAAATTAAAGACGTCGGCCGTGCGATGTGTCCGGGCACCATCTTGCATAAACCACGAGGTGTTCGCAGTGTCGTCTAAGGCAGTTTGTACCGCCACAAATTTACGAAGAATGTCCAGATAGCGTGATGCAGCAATCGTTTCGGATCTGAAAAATGCGCCAATGATTCCTTTGGATGAAATGGCGGCCCAGACCAGTACTTTTTGAGGATGCAGGGACGATGGGACTGCAACATGGGGCTTTTCGGTTCCCATATGCGCCAGTTCTGATTATTTTCGAAGCCGTCCAGGTAAAAATAAGCTTCGTCAGTAAACCAAATGCTGCCCACATGAATATCGCCGTCATCAATCCTGTGCACTATATCGTTAGCGAATGTCTCTCTTGCAGGAATGGTAGCGGCGCTGAGGGGTTGCTGCGTTTGAATTTTGTATGGATAGAGGTGTAAACTCATGAGACGATACGTGGACGTTTGCGTCATTTGGCCCGCAGCTGCAACACGGCGAACGGAAACCCGAGGCCGCTGTTGGATCACCTGCTGCACTAGCTGCGCGTTGCCCTCTGTGGTTGTCGTACACGGTCGCCCTACCTTTCCAGCACGTTCATTCGTCACGTTCCCAGTCCGTTGAAATTTTTCAAACAGATCCTTTATTGTATCGCTTTTCGGTCCTTTGGTTACATTAAACCTCTGTTGAAAACTTCGTCTTGTTGCAACAACACTGTGTTCTAGGCAGTGGAATTCCAACACCAGAAAATTTCTAAGGAATAAACCATATTGTCCACAGCACACTTGCACGTTGTGAACAGCACACGATTACAGCAGAAAGACGACGTACAGAATGGCGCACCCACAGACTGCGTTGTCTTCTATATCTTTCACATCATTTGCAGCGCCATCTGTTGTTGAAAATTGTAACTACTGTAATTTCGAAATGTTGTCCGCCTGAAAATGTACTGTTGAAACAAGCATATTGCTACAAACGGTGTATTTCTATCGCTGCTCGTTTAGTTTTTATTGCCGTTTCAAATATACCGGTCATTTTTGAAACACCCTGTACAAATCCCCTAATATCTATCTTGCCCTTGAGTTAGAGGTTTCATTTGTAAATATGATGAAAGAACATTAAATTAACGCAGAAAGCTAAACAAAGCGAAAACATTTTTAACAATAGATGCGAAAATTTTCTGCTCTGCTTAGAGGAGGATCTCCAGAGGCATCTGCCGAATAATGTCGAAGTTTTGCGAAAGTGTACCCAATTGCTCCAGAACAGTGTTTGAGGGTGGTGAAAGAGAGTATAATACCACTAGCTCAGGAATTTCAATTAAAGGACACAGAAATAAAAATAATTGATTTCAGTGGTCAAAATTAATTACTGCTCAATGGAAAAAGGTCTACCTTACACCAGAAATTTGGCAAGAGATCTCATCATATAAAGGTGCTAGTTCCCAAAATTCATATCAGGGGCTCTAAATTTTGCAAATCATACTCAACAATGGGAAAATGTCCCTCAAGAAAAGACTTAAAACCAATAAGGTAAACGCAGTTCTCACTGTGTTAGTCGGACTTGGCCGTGTGAACAAGTGCTACCATAATTACGTCTTGCCATAGCATGCTTTGAAGCAAATTGGTTCAATGGCTGGTACCGATGAGACCAACAATCCAGCATGTCAACTGAAGAAAAGGCATAGGATAATTTCGATGAACTATTGTCATTTTAATCAATATAGATGAGTATATATCTTCAAATTTGTGCAACTTCACGTCTTCTTGGCGCAATGATTGCTCCATTAAATTTTGGGCGTTCTCTTCATTTCGGCTTCTTCTTCTAATGTTTCGGCAGTGTATTGTCCTACAATCGGTCTGTCGGCTCATTCTGAAGATGACTGGACGTTATACAGCTGAAATATTAGAAGTACAGGCTGAATGTGTCTGACTGCTAGCCTGAAATTTAATGGAGCGTATTTAAAGTTGCTTTTTACTGTTCCATTAGAACTTGATGTATAATAACATATATTTTATATTTAGGCGGAGACCGGCGGATTTTAAAATGTTTTCCCGTCTCATTGGTCACCCGTCAACTTGAAAATACGCTATGTCATCACCTGACTGTAAATTGCTTACAAGTTCGTGGCGCCCTCAATAGGTAATGGAGGAACACAATATGGTGTTGGCCCACCCTTAGCCTTGATGACAGCTTCCACTCTCTTGGCACAGGTTCAATCATGTGCTAGAAGGTTTCTTGGGGAATGGCAGCCCACCCTTGACGAAGTGCTGCACGGAGGAGACGTATCGATGTTGGTCGGTGAGGCCTGGCACGAAATGGCCGTTCCAGAACATCCCAGAGGTGTTCTATACAATTCAGGTCAGGACTCTCTGCAGGTCACTCCATTACCGGTATGTTATTGACCTGTAACCACTCTGCCACAGGCCGTGTATTAGGAACATGTGCACGATCATGCTGAAAGATGCAGTCGCTATCCCCGAATTGCTCTTCAGCAGTGGGAAGCAAAAAGGTGCTTCAAACATCAATGTAGGCCTGTTCTGTGATAGAGCCACACAAAAAAACAAGAGGTGGAAGCCCCCGGCATGAAAAACACGGCCACACCATAACACCACCGAATTTTACTATTGGCCGATGACGTTGACCGGGCATTCGCCATACCCACACCCTGCCATCGGATCGCCACATTGTGTACCGTGATTCGTCACTCCACACAACGTTTTTCCACTGTTCAATCGTCCAATGTTTACGCTCCTTACCCCAAGCGAGGTGTCATTTGGCATTTACGGGCGTGATGTGTGGCTTATGAGCAACTGCTAGACCATGAAATCAAAGTTTTCTCACCACCCGCCTAACTGTCACAGTACTTGCAGCTGATCCTGATGCTGTTTGAAATTCCAGTGTGAGGGTCTGGACAGATGTTTGCCTATTACACATTATGACTGTTTTCAACTGTCGGCGGTTTCTGTCAGTCAACAGACGAGATCGGCCTGTACGTTTTTGTGCTGTACGCATCCCTCAACGTTTCCAGTTAACTATCAAATCGGAGACAGTTGACCTAGGGACTTTTAGGAGCGTGGAAATCTCACGTACAGAGGTATAACACAAGTGACATCTCATCACCTGACCACGTACGAAGTCCGTGAGTTCTGCGGAGAGTCCCATTCTGCTCTGTCACGATGTCGAATGACTACTGTGGTCGCTGACATTGAGTATCTGGCAGTAGATAGCAGCACAATGCGCCTAATATGAAAAAAGTATGTTGATGAGAGTGTCCGGATGTTATTGATACCATAGTGTGTGTATAAAAAAAAAGTCAGTTATATACGTCAGTCGCTTAAAACCGTTTGAAATAATGGCAACCTATCAGGAGATGAAAGTTACGAAGTGTAAAAATAAGTAATCTGGAATTGGTGATCAACTAAAGTGCAAAATGTGCCGTATAGATTAAGGCCTTGTAAGTAAGATGTATAACTGTAATTTCTGGGGGGTTTTGGTTTAGTTTAACAGGAAATATGTATTTTTATTGCTAAAGGGACTTTTTTTGTTTTCTGGCGGACCTTTTAGTTTTTCACGTTGTTATTACTGATACTGTTTTTGTATGGACTGTGCAACCTCAAAAGGAGGGAGGTGATGATAATTTTCTTCCACATGCAACGAATACATAAGGATGTCCTGGATAATGAGGATGCTCCTGTTGTTGCTGTATGTCTTCGAGGGCGAGGAATGTCATGTAACGTTTGTTCAGCCTCTAGAATTTGGAGTGGCGTTCTAGAGACGACCGCATGTGTGGCTTACTAGTCCTACATGGAGGAAGAAAACATCCGTGGAGATCTGGGAGACTAGGAATCAGGTGCTTATGTTGCAGAACACCTTTTCCGGATAATGTAAGGTGGCTTAAGGCAATAACTTTTTTAAGGAGATAAAGGGAGAGCGCCATTAGTTGTAGTTAACGTACAGTAAATTAATGGTGTAGTTGTCACATATGGTGGATGTGGTTCCTCAGAGTAAGAGTGGTCGGAAAAGAGGCTGGGTAAATGCTGAAGGAAAATTGATAAAACCAATATTCGGGAGAGGAAACGAAGATGAAGAGCAAGAGTTAAATAGCACATTGGCTTACATTCAGCAGATGACAAGTTCTATGAAGGATGCCTTTGAGAGACTAACAACGTGGTTATCAAGTGTGCGAGCGAAGCGAGAGGGGTGCTACATAGCGATTTGTAGCGAATACAGTCCTGTATTGGTTACACTGAGCGAATTCCTGATGGGACTTTGACAGGCAGAGAATCAGTATCTCGCTGTGTTGCAACATATAACCAAAGTGTCGCAGGACAATCTGGCATTGTTCTTCCATATAGCTGTGGTGGAGGTGGAAATGGAGGGACGCAGGGTGCCTACAGCGATCAGTATACCTACTGCGGGGAGAAACCCGGAATTTAACTGCTACAGCATTCACACGCATCCCGTGAAATGGCTGGGTATTGGGGAAGTGGGTGCAGGTGAGAACACGGGAAGCATTGCTCGTCGCAAAGGAGACGCAGGCTCACGTAGTAATATCGCCGGTGCTTGCAACGGAGAGTTGTGATCTGTACAGGTGGCCAAGAACGGAATGATATGCGGACAGGGAAACTGAATCTTTTGTGTGGGACATAAATTAGACGAGTTGTGGGAAGGACATTCTGCCAGCCCCAACTGACCTCCAGTGTGGGTACACATTCGTTAAACGTATTTACGTCGGAAACTGTATGGCTGAAGTGCTACGAAGGAAGGTTTAAAAACTGCGAGCTTCGAAAAAGCAGAATAATTATTAAAGACACGAGTAGTCGGGACGTATTTTCGTCTTCCTGGTACGATTACAGGCTCAACTGTTATGACATAATCACGGAAGAAGTTGAATTGGCCAGAAGGATTCATTCAGTAAGTAATGTTTTTAAATTACACACTAAATCCAGAGCTTTTGCAGGCCTTGTACAGAGGAAAATTCGATGGAGCAAATGTGGCAGCGTGTATACCATTTCCGGGAACAATAGGAGAACAAAGTGTTAGAGGTGAACATATCGGCCACCAGTTGCGGCGTGTTTCTAGCAGGCTTTTGCGTACTGTATTTGTGGGTAACAAGCAAGAGAGCACAGGCTGTACAAGTGCCAACACACCACTTACCAGTAGAATGGTAGACCGACATTGGTAGAGGAAGCAATTAATTTTAAGGTCTTAATTAATGAATAAGGGTATGATAGGGAGAACATGGTAGTAATAAAGTATGAACGGGAGTCGTGTATGGTGAGTTCGGGAGATTATCCTCAGTACTCAAGTTATTAGAGCTCCGGTAATTGAGTGGGAGCACGATGTTAAGGATTGGGTACAAATCTTCACGGGAGCGAGGAGCTATGTTGCGCCATAATGAGTACAGTCTCTAATTTTGGGAATTCTTGCAAACCTCGCGCAATTATGGCTGAAAGGTACACTACTGGCCATTAAAATTGCTACACCACGAAGATTAATTGCTACAGACGCGAAATTATTCGACAACAAGAAGATGCTGTGATATGCAAATGATTAGCTTTTCTGAGCATCCACGCAAGGTTGGCGCAGGTGGCGACACATACAACGTGCTGACATGAGGAATGTTTCCAATCGATTTCATATACACAAACAGCAGTTGACCGGCGTTGCCTGGTGAAACGTTGTTCTGATGCCTCCTGTAAGGAGGAGAAATGCGTACCATCACGTTTCCGATTTTGAAAAAGGTCGGATTGTAACCTATCGCGATTGCGCTTTATCGTATCACACCTTTGCTGCTCGCGTTGGTCGAGATCCAATGACTGTTAGCAGAATAGGGAATCGGTGGGTTAAGGAGGGTAATACGGAACGCCGTGCTGGATACCAACGGCCTCGTATCACTAGCAGTCGAGATGACAGGCATCTTATCTTATGGCTGTAACGGATCGTGCAGCCACGTCTCGATCTCTGAGTCAACAGAATGGGACGTTTACAAACCAACAACCATCTGCACGAACAGTTCGACGACGTTTGCAGCAGCATGGACTATCAGCTCGGAGAACATGGCTGAGGTTACCCTTGACGTTGCATCACATACAGGAGCGCCTGCGAAGGCGTACTCAACGACGAACCTTGGTACATGAATGGCAAGACCTCATCTTTGCGGATGAATCCAGGTTCTGTTTACAGTATCATGATGGTTACATCCGTGTTTGGCGACATCGCGGTGAACGCACATTGGAAGCGTGTATTCGTCATCGCCGTACTGGCGTATCACCCGGCGTGATGGTATGGGGTGCCATTGGTTACATGTCTCGGTCACGTGTTGTTCGCATTGACAGCACTTTGAACAGTGGACGTTACATTTTAGATGTGTTACGACCCGTGGCTCTAGCCTTCCTGCGAAACCCTACATTTCAGCAGGATAATGCACGACCGCATGTTGCAGGTCCTGTACGTGCCTTTCTGGATACAGAAAGCTTTCGATTGCTGCCCCGGCATATCAAGGCCGTTATTACGGCCAGGGGTGGTTGTTCTGGGTACTGATTTCTCAGGATATATACACTAAAATTACGTGAAAATGTAATCACATGTCAGTTCTAGTATGATATATTTGTCCAATGAATACCCGTTTATCATATGCATTTGTTCTTGGTGTAGCAATTTTAATGGCCAGCGGTGCTACAGTTAATGGAACGATTGTCACATTGGACGGCAGGCACGAACAGTGTTTATATTTAGCAACCGATTCTGTGGGGCCCGTTAACACCGCCCGCAGGTGAGGACACATGACACGGCAGGCACTGCATACAAGGTTGAGGTAATAAGGGCAGCACAGGGCACTGACATGCAGTGAAGAACCTATACATTGCAGCTACAAGAGCGTCTAGTGACCTGTGTGTATGGACCGAAGTTGGCTGAGGAAATCTAGCGTTGTAATGCTCCTCCAGAAGAATTACGTCAGAGGCGTAAAGAAAAGACGAATAAGTAAGCGAACCAGGAGGCTTAAATGGAGGCAGTCGTGTCGCCATTCTGTCTGCGTCTAGAACCGGAGACAATTATTTAAATTGCAAGCAAACCACAACGACCTTCTTGTGATGGATAGCTGTGGCCAACTGACGCGCCGAAACTACATAGCACCAACCTCCGCTGGATGGGCGCGCCATAGCTGTGGCGGGATGGGCGCACCTTGCAAACTGCGCCGGTGTGAGGAGCGAGAGACCTGCTGACCTCCGCTGTCTGGGTGACATCGTCAAGCGTACTGCAACCTGCCGTCTACATGGGTGGGACCTTGGTGCGTTCTTGTGGACGTAGAGCTTTAACTAGGAGAATAGAACAAAAGAGAATGCCGCCTAGTAACACTTTTCGCAGCACACAAATTAATCAGTGATAACAATTGCTTAGGAGTCATGAAAGAAGGATGAATGCGTAGAAGAGACCTAGTGACACTGGAAGATTTCAGGCAGATTATACACTCCCGGAAATTGAAATAAGAACACCGTGAATTCATTGTCCCAGGAAGGGGAAACTTTATTGACACATTCCTGGGGTCAGATACATCACATGATCACACTGACAGAACCACAGGCACATAGACACAGGCAACAGAGCATGCACAATGTCGGCACTAGTACAGTGTGTATCCACCTTTCGCAGCAATGCAGGCTGCTATTCTCCCATGGAGACGATCGTAGAGATGCTGGATGTAGTCCTGTGGAACGGCTTGCCATGCCATTTCCACCTGGCGTCTCAGTTGGACCAGCGTTCGTGCTGGACGTGCAAACCGCGTGAGACGACGCTTCATCCAGTCCCAAACATGCTCAATGGGGGACAGATCCGGAGATCTTGCTGGCCAGGGTAGTTGACTTACACCTTCTAGAGCACGTTGGGTGGCACGGGATACATGCGGACGTGCATGGTCCTGTTGGAACAGCAAGTTCCCTTGCCGGCCTAGGAATGGTAGAACGATGGGTTCGATGACGGTTTGGATGTACCGTGCACTATTCAGTGTCCCCTCGACGATCACCAGAGGTGTACGGCCAGTGTAGGAGATCGCTCCCCACACCATGATGCCGGGTGTTGGCCCTGTGTGCCTCGGCCGTATGCAGTCCTGATTGTGGCGCTCACCTGCACGGCGCCAAACACGCATACGACCATCATTGGCACCAAGGCAGAAGCGACTCTCATCGCTGAAGACGACACGTTTCCATTCGTCCCTCCATTCACGCCTGTCGCGACACCACTGGAGGCGGGCTGCACGATGTTGGGGCGTGAGCGGAAGACGGCCTAACGGTGTGCGGGACCGTAGCCCAGCTTCATGGAGACGGTTGCGAATGGTCCTCGCCGATACCCCAGGAGCAACAGTGTCCCTAATTTGCTGGGAAGTGGCGGTGCGGTCCCCTACGGCACTGCGCAGGATCCTACGGTCTTGGCGTGCATCCGTCCGTCGCTGCGGTCCGGTCCCAGGTCGACGGGCACGTGCACCTTCCGCCGACCACTGGCGACAACATCGATGTACTGTGGAGACCTCACGCCCCACGTGTTGAGCAATTCGGCGGTACGTCCACCCGGCCTCCCGCATGCCCACTATACGCCCTCCCTCGAAGTCCGTCAACTGCACATACGGTTTACGTCCACGCTGTCGCGGCATGCTACCAGTCTTAAAGACTGCGATGGAGCTCCGTATGCCACGGAAAACTGGCTGACACTGACGGCGGCGGTGCACAAATGCTGCGCAGCACCGCGGTTCCTGGTGTGTCCGCTGTGCCGTGCGTGTGATCATTGCTTGTACAGCCCTCTCGCAATGTCCGGAGCAAGTATGGTGGGTCTGACACACCGGTGTCAATGTGTTCTTTTTTCCATTTCCAGGAGGGTATTATGGCGTGACAGAGGTTTTCTGCTGCAGGGGAATTCGATGGGCCGATGTAGACTCCGACGATTATTAATTGATTATTAACAATAGATTAAAGCTAAAGAAACTCCAAAAAATCTGAAGTTGATGTGACTTCCAAAGGCAGACCTGCGCAACGATTTATTGGAAAGCAGGAAGGGAGTACAACAGAGACCCAAATGCAAAACAACCAGTACTTATAGAAATCCTTCTATAACAAACGAAATATTCAATTTTACTGAAGATAGGAGGAAATAATCAAACCTGGCAAATGAAGTAAGTGAAAGGGAATGCAGAGATTCAAATAGTGCCTGGCAGATAACGCAAAGTGGCTAAGGAGGTTTGGCGAATGGACAAATGAAAAGCTGTCGAAACACACATGACTCTCCGAAACATAGACGCTGCGAATAGGAAAATCAGAGAGCAATTTGGAGAAAAGAGAAGCAACTGTATCAAAATGAACATTTCAGGTGGCAAACCAGTACTGAGCAAAAAGGAGAAGGTTGAAGGTATTTAAAATACAAGAATAACCACAGCTTAGATTGCACACTGGTACTGAGCAATGAAACGGCAACAGGTGTATAAAGTACACAGAATAGCTATCTAAGGTAAGTCAAACAGAAATCATTAGTATAGAAAGGGAAGAGGCAGGAGATGAGAGCGACGACGTGATACTCTGACAAGAAGCTGACCTAATGCTGAAGCAATAGAGTAGAGGCCACTGGAGTAGAGAGCAGTCCCACAGAACCGGGGAGAGCAAGTTATTACAGTATTGTTCGTCCTTGTGCGCAAGATAAATGAGACAAGAGAAACCACAATACCAATATGTAAAAAATCCAGTTTCAAAAAGCGCGTGCATATTACTGAACCGTTAGTTGAATAAATCTTGGTTCCAAAATAAAGGTACGAAGATTGGTTGGTTGGTTCGTTTGGGGTATAAAGGGATCAAACTACAAGGTCATCAGTCCCTTTTTCCTGGCGGAAGCAAGGCTCAACGTACAAAAACACCCCACAGCACACCCAAAAAGAAGAATGGAAGGAACAAAAAACGGAAAAACCATACACCACGATGAAAAGTAGAAGAAGGTATTAAAACCATAGAGCATTTGGCCTGGGATGGCTGATCACAATAATAGAATAGGATGAGCCAGCAACTCTGCAACACATTTAAATGTTCACCCAAAAAAGACAAGGCGAGATGGACACATGTAGGGAAAAGACGTCCACCAAGACAAAAAAATGCAAAGAAAGTGCGATAGAGTTAAAATGGATAGAGGGTGGCGACTTCAGAGAGAAGGCTAAATTCGCACCCTTAGATGGTGCGATAAGAAAAAACCTCACGAATAAAACGTAAATCTAAATCTGCTGTTGAGGGATTGTCGCTCGACACCGAAGGTAGGGTGCTGGGATGATCAGGAGTTCGCCGCAGAGCGGCTAAAAGTTGGCAGTCCAGCAAGATTTGGACGACAGTCATATGTGAGCCACAGTGACAACGAGGTGGGTTCTCCCGACGGAGGAGTGAGTCATGTGTTAGCCACGTATGGCCAATGCGGATCTGGCAGACAACCACAGAGTCCCTGCGAGAGTCCTGGATGGAGATCTTCCACAGATTCGTGGTCTCCTTAAGGGCACACAGTTTCTTGTGCACACTGATACTATGCCATTCCGTCTCCCAAAGCTGAAAAAGCTTTCGGCGTAATAATGAACGTAGATCAGTTACAAGGATGCCGATCTCCAGGAGCCTTTTCATTCTAGCCTGTTTCGCAAGTTCATTTCCTGGGATTCCTACATGGCGTGGGGTCCACACAAACACCAAGGAACGACTATACAGTTCCAGGGAATAGTTGGACTCCTGGGTGGTCTCTACCAAAGGATGGCGGGAATAGTACTAGTCCACAGCTTGTAGGCAACTCAAGGAGTCAGTACAGAGAGGAGCGGATGCGCTCAAGAGCACAAGAAGTAGCCGCCAGGTCTGCAGTGAAAACACTAAAGCCATCTGTCAAGGAGTGCTGTTCAATAATTCCTCCATGAACATATACGAAGCCAACGTGAGCCTTCGAGCCTTCAGTGTTAACCACTTCATGGTCAAAGTACAAGTCAAGAATCGAGAGGAAGTAACAGCAGAGAGCTGTGCGGTTATCTGAGTCCTCACGACCATGTGAAAGATCCAGGCGAAGCTTCGGTCTGGGTGTACACCATGCAGGTGTACGTGAATGGACCTGTAGTATAGGTCGTAAAGGCAAGGTCTCCACTTCAGACAGACGAGGTCGGACGCGAACCGCAATCTTAAGCCCTGACCTGGGCCACTGATGCGGGAAAGGAGATGGTAATTCAGATGCTCAGGAGAACTATGAATGCGTGTAACGTAAGTAGTGAGCACTTGGGCACGCCTAACCTAAAATGGAGGGACTCCAGCCTCCACACTGGTCACCAGACTCGTCCTAAAAGCTCCTGTAGCCAGTAGAACGCCACAGTAGGGCACTGAGTAGAGTAAACTCAACGCTGAGGGCGCCACCGAACCATTAACTAGACTCCCAAAGTCAAGGCGCGATTGAACAATGGCGCTGTAGAGATGCACCAACGTAAAGCGGTCTGCACCCCAGTTGGTGTTGCTCAGACAACCGATGGCACTAATATGCTGCCAGCACTTCCGCTTCAGCTGACGAACATGAGGAAGCAACGTCAATCGGGGGTCGAAAACCAGTCCTAAGAATCAATATATCTCCATTATTGTCACTGGATCGTCGTTAAGGTGAACTGGTTCCAGATTAACAGCACGACTCCGACAGAAGTACATGACACAAGAGTTCACAGTTGAAAACTGGAAGCCGTGGGATAGAGCCCATGACTGCACCTTGTGGATGGCACCCTGTAGGCGTCGCGCGGCAACACAATTACTAGAGGAGCAGAACAAAATGCAGAAGTCGTCTGCATACAGAGAAGGTGAAATGCACTCAATATAGAGCCCTGCGGGACCTCCTTCTCCAGGATATCGTGGGGAACTATGGGAGACACTAACATCAACAGGGAAAGGATGTAATGTCGCCAAGTCGTAAATCAAAAAAGACAGCAACCTGGTGTTGGCGTCTGGAAAAGGCTGTTCGAATGGGAGGCTCGAGGGAAACTAGATTATCAATGATAGAGAGACCCTGGCTGAAACCGCCCTAGCATAGATTCAGTAGGCCACGTGACTCCAGGACTCAACACAACCGCCGCCTTGCCATACGTTGTAACAGCTTACAAAGAACGTTGGTGAGGCTGATGGGCCGATAGCTACCCACATCAAGCGGGTTTTTACCGGGTTTCAGAACTGGAATGTTGGTGCTCTCCCGCCATTGCGATGGAAAGATCCCATCGCACCAGATTCAGTTGAAGATGACTAGGAGATGTCGCTTGTAGTCGGATGAGCGACGTTTGATAATCTGACTGTGGCTCTGATCTGGCCCTGGAGCATGTTGGGGTAATGTTCAAGGACGCTGAGGGCTTCTACTCTGTAAATGGAGCATTATGTGATTCACTGTGACGTTCTATGAACAAGAGGTTTTTCCTTTCCATCCGCGGTTAGAGGATTCCAAATGCTGGGTGATAATTCTCTGACACTGAGGCTAGCTCGTAGTACTCAGCAAAGTACTTAGCCATTGCGTTTGCGTCGGCACATAACACGCCATTGACGTTAATGCCATACCCACAAACACGTCTGATCTTTGTCCAGACTTCGGAAGGTGACGTATGTCACCTAATGGTCGACACGTACCTCTCCCAACACGCCTGTATCGTCTTTTGATTAGCTGGCGAAAGCGGGCACGGATCCGTTTAAAAGCTGTAAGGTGCTCTAGGGAAGGGTGCCGCTTATGTCGCTATAGAGCTCTCCTACGCTCTTTAATGGCGTCAGCGATTTCCGGCGACCACCAAGGCACTGACTATCGCTGGGGGAGCCCTAAAGAACAAGGGATTGTGTTTTCCGCCACAGAAGCAATCGTTCTAGTGACCTGCTAAACTACCACATCGAAGGTGCCATGTTGGGGAGATTCAACAGTGACCACAGAGGTTACAGCTGCCCAGTCGGCCTAATTTAAAGCCCATCTTGGTAGACATCAAAAGGAATGACGCTGGGGGAGTGACAGGAAGATGGGAAAGTGGTTACTATCACACCAGTCTTCATAGGCTCTGCAGTAGACAAATGGGAGAAGTCCTAGGCTGCAGACGTATAAATAAATGGCCGAGTAAGTGCCATGAGCCACATTGAAATCTGTGGCAGGCCCGGTATTTAAATGGCAGAGGTCGAGTTGAGACAGGAAAGTTTCGACTTCCCTGCCTCAGCCAGTAAGTACACTTCCACCCCACAAGATGTCATGGGCATTAAAATCTCTCAAAAGTAGGAAAACTTTAGGAATCTGATGAATCAATGCAGCCAATGAATTCAGGGGTATTGCACCACCTGGAGGAAGATATACATTGCGGAGAGTTATTTCCTCCATCGTCCTTACCCTGACAGCCACAGCTTCAAGAGGGGTTTGTAGGGGGACAGGTTCACTGCGTGCTGAGTTCAGGACATAGACACAAACTCCACCTGACACTCTATTACAGGCGCTATGGTTCTTGTAATATCCCCTATAGCCGCGGAGGGCAGGGGTCCAGAATTGCTAGGAACCACGTTTCCTCGAGGTCAATGCAGAAAACAGGTGTAAAGCTTAACAGTTGCCGCAGCTCAGCCAGGTGGTGGAAAAAACCGCAGCAATTCCATTGGAGGATGACATTATCGTGAGGCTGGAAAGGAAAGAGGCATGCAGGTGGACAGGTTACGCCTCAGGTTCACCTGCTGCCACCAATTACTTGTGTCCATTTCTATTGTATATGAGGCATGAGTGAGATCCAGGTCTTCAGGGAATGCTGAGATCTGCACCTCATCTGCAGGTGCAGAATTGGCAGGGAGTGGTGGTGTTGGGGCCACTGGAGGGTCCTTTCTTTAGCAGACGTCTTTGTTTGCTTGCCCTCTCACTTCTCTTTAGGGGTTTGCTGGGAGGACTTCTCTGAAGTATCTTCAGATACGGAAGACTGTGAAGCTCTTTGTCCAGCACCTTTTGGCTCCTTTAGCCAATGGCGAGTGTCCACTGTGGCATTATTGGAAGCCTTGGGAGAAAGGGTCCCGAGGGACCTCTTCTGCACGAGAGAAACCGGAAGAGGCTGTTGCTTCTCCAGTTTGGGGGAGGTGATCGATGTCCCTTGCTTTTGGCGGGGCTGGCTTCCGAAGTAGGTACTTTGGGATCAATGTAAGGAGACTTTCCCCCAACCATAAAGGGGGCAGATGTATTATGGAGGCCTGAAGGATACACTGTTCGTGGCACAGAGTGTGGTACGACTGGTACTTGTGATGGGGATGTTAAGGTAGCTGCAGCAAATGTCGACGTCAACCAAAGGGGTTGTAGTCGTTAAAATTTAGGTTTAGCCTCTTGGTAAGTCAACCGGTCCAGGGACTACTCCTTGTGGAGTATTGTGCGATTTGGCAGGCAGGAGGAATGCTGCTCTCCTCAGTTGATACAAGTGGAATGAGGCGCACAGGGAGTGTCTGGATGCAGTGGGCGTCCACAATCTCGGCATGTGACGTTGTAAGTGCAGCATGAAGAAATATGCATGAATTTCCTGAACTTAAAGCACCACATAGGGGCAGGGACGTATGGTTTAACGTCACAGTGGTAAGCCATGACCTTGACCTTCTCAGGCAATGAATAATCCTCAAAAGCCAAGATGGAGGCACCAGTAGCAACCCCATTGTCTTTGGGTTCCCTGTAGACGCAGCTGATGTAATGAACACTCTGCAGTTCTGGATTATCGCGGAGCTCGTCGTCAGATTGCAAGAGGAGGTCGCGAAGGAAAATACTCCTCTTGACCATGTTGAGGCTTTTATGGGGAGTGATAGAAAGAGGAATATCACCTAGCCAGTCACAACGGAGTAACAGCTGGTATTGGGCTGGGGATGAAGTCTGCATCAAGACTGCAGCGCTTCGTTTCGGTACAGCCCCGTCACTTCCCCAAACTTATCTCCAAGATGTTCAACAAAAAACTGAGGCTCCATAGGTAGAAATGAGTCCTCGTTCCTTCTGCTACAGACTAAATACCGAGGCGATTATGGCTCCCTCCTTCTGCAGCCCTGGTGTAGAGAGGGAAGGAAACGATATAGGGTCATATCTGTCATCTTGCCCTTCTTAGTCACTGCTGGCGCCATACGGTCCCCACCATGAGATGACTTATTCTGCTTCATTGTGGGTCATCCGCCCTGATGACACCCACTCTGATTAGGGTTTCTCACCACAGGTGCCACCCAGCGACAGCAAAGGACACCTGGAATGATGGCCGTCACCAGGAGTCCTGATGCCCTAGGAAGACAGGCATCTAGTCCTTGGCCTGTTGTCAGGGTGCCACCACCAAATGGGTACACCATGGTTCCACCACAACGGGATGAGTACTGTGCTGGATATTGGGCGTAGAGAAATCCAGTACTGTCATGGGGCCAAAGAGGGCAGAAGGCCATGGAAGACGATGACATACCCTTGAAAGTGTCCTCGCCTAAAGAGTTGATTTGCAGGTGGAGATGCAAAGCCATGGCAAGAGATTCTGGAGATCGAATCTATGGGCACTATGGATAACTCATACACCACAAATACGTCCTTCCCCATATGGCCCGCACATCTGTAGTGTTTGGAATGTGGCAGGTCAAACCATAAAATGGGACCTCAAGTGTGAGGGTCATTTTAGTCGCCTCTTACGACAGGCAGGGATACCTCGGGACTATTCTTATCCCTGAACACGCAAGGGGAACTGATACGAAGAATCTGACCGCTGGGAAGGCTTGAGTCCCAGAAAAATGTAGTAACACGCGAGGCAATGCTGATCCTTATACTAACTGTAGAAGACGTATTAAAGGGAGACTAACACATATTCAAAGCATTTATAGTTTCAGAGAAAGCATTCAACAATGCTGACTGCATTAAACTCCTTGAAATTTTCAAGTAATGAGGGTTGAAATTGAAAGAGATAAATTTTATGTACAACTTGTGCAGAAACCAGACAGCAGTTATAAGAATCAAGAGACGTGTTAGGGAAGCGGAAGTTGAAATGGAGAGAGATAGCTTTGTAGCCTCTTCTCGGTGTTAATCTCTACATTGAACAAGCTGTTATTTCCCTAGTAGTTTTTTTCTGAGAATTGTTCGTTCATTTCCTTTATCAGTGGCCAACAGTGGTCAACAGTGCATACTGCTACGGAGAGATAATACCTTTTTGAGATCAGTCTTGTATCTTCTGTACAAGAACTATCATTTACGCCTACAGACCGGACAACGTTGGCCATAATTTTTTCCTTGTTCGATCGGCCTATCTCCGAATATGGTGCAACAGTACTTTAGAATGAATGAGAATATTGGAGATATCAATGTTAATGAAACATTTCGAACCGTCGTCTACAATCACCTGATCACTCCTCCAATTGATTCTGATGCGAACGTACGTCAGGATTCGACTCATGCGCATTTGCAGAGAGGGGAGAATGTCAGTTTTTTTGTATTACAGACGGCAGCATTCCTCAGAACTGTCCAGGTTGTAGATGGTGAGAATTTCCACATAATACTTTCTGAAGCTCAAAGTGAACAGCAACGAAGAGACTATAAATTAAGGGAAAAATAGAGTAATGGACTATGTACAGAGCATTATAGTGAGGGTTGGGCTCAAGAGCCATTTTACAAATTTGCTCCAGAAGCAAAGATAAATTGACGGTATATTTTAATGTACGCAGAACTTCGTTGGTAAATAAAAACTGAAAGAAGTCAAAATGAGTGTATGAAGATGAGGCATTTAACGGATTCGAAGATAAATTTCTACTTATCGATCTAACGATAAGTCATAAGAAATTTTGACCTTAAGGCAGTAAACTGATATACACAGTTAGTCTTCATAGTGACACCGATAAATATTATGACAGAGAGGAGGCTTTGAATGTTGATAATGTTTTTTAACCGTATCTTTGTGATTCTCTGTAGATATTTAGCATCATATGTCTTGTAACGAAACTTAATGAAAGAAGGGGCGAGTACCTTCCACTGCACACATAATCATATCGATTACCATCCTCGTTAGTCACCACTGGAAACCATTTCCAGAAGCTGCTACGAGAACCTTCTTTCACGTCTGCTACTTGTTCTTAGGAACCTAATCCTGGTTTCAGAATACCTATAGGCTCACTTCCTCATTATCTTCAACTCGTTGGCGACCAGGCAGCAAGTGGGTCGGACTATTAGAACGTGCGATGACCGAACGAGCGTCAACCAACTCGAATGCGGTTTCTTCCTGCGAACATAACAGTTGCAGCCGCATTGCCGACTTCCATGCTTTCGCGGTAGTATAGCCACCAAGCAGTACGAACGAGCATTAAAGCCTGATGCAGATCACTTAATAACCATGTTACAACCTTTCATTACCAACTATGCCAAAACTGATGGCAATATCTGCTTTCGTAGCCAATATAACGTGAACGTTAAATAATTAGTTTTTAGTTACTGTATAAGCGGCAGAAACTGTTAATTTCGGTTTCACCGAAACTTGGCTATAGAAGACGGAATCGCGTACATAGGTCAGTGTTACTAACATTGATGCTGGTATGAAACTACTAAAACTTCTAACCCACAGAACGTGAGGAATGCATCCATCAACACCTATATAGCCTTGATCCAACATCTCTCGTCGAATGCCAATGTTGTCTGCTTGTCCACTCCAGCAGTTTCTGCAAGTCCCTGCAAGCCCTTTAACTCCGACTGGCTTACCGCATCTAATCAAGTACCCGAACCCCTTACCATTTCAACAAACTCTCCTTGCTGCTCATCTGCATGGAACATCTCTGTATATCCTCTTCAACCCGCAAACTTGACTACAAAGTAATCTATGGTTTCTGCCACTGTTAACAATCCTATCAAGTTATCAAGACAATAACATCACACGACCTCATCCCTAAACCCTAAAAATCCTTTATACGTTCCTCGTGTCACAAAAAAAATCGACTCTGTTAGGTCCTATTCGGATGTAATCCAATTGTTTTTGTCCTTCACCTTTTCTGGACTCTCTCCTTCTTCCCAATTGTATTGTCTTCTGTATTCTGCACAATCAAAATCTGGCCTTTAATTATTGCCATACCTAATTCAAATTCAAAGTCTCATACCACCCACTGCCTCACAATACACAAACCCACATACCAGACCATTACATTCTTGTGCACCATGCCTCTGTATGTAATTCGCAGTGTTGGACGCACAATGTAGTATTTTCAAAGGAAATGGTTCGTTCTTATTACGAAAATTACATTCGTTATTTATAACGTAGATAAGTAAAAGTTTTATAAAAATTTCAGTGTAGAACCATCCCTTTTCATTAACTACAAAAACTCTAAATAATTAAAACTATGTGTTTGCCTTACAAGAATTTTCTCTCGAATAACAGCAATTGTAATGCTGTCAGCCTACCCTCGTCATGACGAGCGAAGTAATGAAACAGCAAAAAAGTAAAATGTCTCCTACAATGATAAGCTCCATTTGTTTTCAGCAAGCATCAGCGCCACAGACTCGCTACACTAGGATCTGTCACGACCGGGCTTATTACGAAAATTTGGCCACAATCAAGCACATTGCACAGTGACAGTTTGAACTCACTAATATGGAACGGGTACCCAAAACTCCGTTTTCTCTAGTGAAGAGTTGTGGAAATAGATAAATCCTATTAGTTAATTGTCATCTACGATAATATGGATAGAAATAATGGTTATTGAATAACAAAGCCACAGATCATATTTGTTCAATGAAACTGCTCTAAAGGCCGTCGAAAATACACGCATCTCAAGTGCAAATAAAGCAACTGATTGCCCGTACAAAGGGACTAGACAAACTAGGGTCTCCACGAGGAGGATGTAGAAGAAAAAAGCATTTGAATAACAGGGCTTAGAAGTTTTGAATGAAACAAAGGTTAGGAAAACAAAATGTGTTCAATCCTAGCACTGATTGATCATCTCCACCAGTAACATTTTGCGATTCCGCTACAGGTTCTCCCCAAAATCATTAAAGATACAGTCTCAAGACTTTATTGAGATATAAAGTAGAAAACCGTAAGAATTTATTATGAGGAGACTTAAGAAAAGGAAGACAACCTTAACATGGCAGACGAAGTAATTATTATAGAATGCCGCATTGCCCTTCAAAGTGACACAGACACAGGATATTATATTTCAACGTTACTAGCTCTCTGTAAACAATTGTCGGAATCAACAGCAAAAATCCAATTCTCGATCACGGAGTCATTCTGATTACTGCTGCGTGGGCGTACTCATGGAAGGAAAGTCCAATTTCCCTCCAGATGCTGTTGCTACTTACTGGAAATATTGTCTACAGATGCTATCGATCCAATCGATGTCGGCGACCTTCTTTTCCGGCCACTGTCACCTAAAGGTATGCAACCTTGTACAAGCTGACGGAGCGAGGTGGCACAGCGGTTAGCATTCGGGAGGACGACCGTTCAAACCCAAGTCCGGCCACCCTGATTTACGTTTTCCGTGATTTCCCTAAATCGCTTCAGGCTAACGGCGGGACGGTTCGTTCGAGAGGGCACTGCCAACTTCCTTCCCCGTCCTTCCTAATCCGATGGCACTGATGACCTCGCTGTTTGGTCCCCTCACCCCAAACCAACCAACTTTGTTAAATTTGTTGGAATCACTTGACTATGACTGGAAGCGACATGACATATGGTCAATATACCGCCTAAATTTCACAATGTTTCTGTATGCAGTTTTTGACGATTTTCTGCCAAGACTCGTACTGTGACGCGTACTTCATCTCTGGAAAACGATTTCAGTTGTCGTGTCATTTCATTTGCACACTGTAATGCACCTTTTATAAGCACCACAACAGAACTGTGTCTGCAGGACACCAGGAACATGTGTGTCCAAATCTTAGAAATAAACCTCTTAAACTCTTGAAACAAAATAACGCGTAAGACATATTATTAACTTTAGTGCATACTTAAAAAGAATATCGGTTAAAAGTGTTACGCTACTGTAAAAAGACCTAATGTCAACAAAGTCTCAGGTATGATCTTTTATATAATTGTTAACGTTACGAGTTTCTGCGAAAACAATATTGGTACCCAAGAACAGTAAAAATTTTGGAAAATTAATTATGTGCATAAGTTAGTAACTTGCGCCTAATGATTATGAAATAAAACAGCACAGGTTCAATTCTGTTAATACACAGATAACATTTTAAATGTCAATAAAAATTTAAGTGTAGCTGATTGAAACTGTAACTAAATTAATACTAATGTACAGTTCTGTATATCCGAGAGATAGCACAGAGCGCTAGATAGATAACTTGGCACTGCAAGGAATGATATTGTTCGCGCAGACAGTAAAGAGAAATGTGGAAAACGGTAGTGAGTGCAATAGCCTTACTGTCCGTGCAATGACGACACAATTAGACCAGTTAAGTTTAGTGGAAGACACAGAGATGAGATGAATGAGACAAAGTGTTCGTGCCAGGAAAATGCTTAACAGGGACGATTTTTGGAGGAAAGTACGGTGCCGTAGGAGGAAAAGGAAACTAACAGTGGAAGCTACGGAGAAATATGCAGAGCAAGGGAACGATTCGGTTTTGAGAGCTGTAGAGCAATTAACCATAGGTGACTGGGCAGTTACGGAGTACTCTGGCAAAATCCAAGTAAGATACTGAACCACTCATTACTACTGCCAACCAAAAAGAATAAGAGGCTATGTTGTGCACTTACTCCACTTAGCTGGGTAATTGCACAGCAGGAAATTCTGAAAGAACTTCTGTATTATCAGAAGTAAACGCTTAGTAGAAGTAATTACTGAACATATACCTAAGAAAAGGACAGTCTCATTATCATAGCTGAGGAACATAAAATGATATAGCTGTTTAAACAAAGGTTGAATGCTCATTTGAAATCTAGCTGTATGAATTTGCCTGTGCATTTACGCCCCCACCCCCCAACCTTACTGCAAATCTTAGTATCGTAAAGTGAAATAATGTGGATCTTTTACATTTGTATTTTTGTGACGCTACACAACCATGTTCCGTTAACTCGCCCGGCAAATAAGCAGTGGTAAGGCAGTACTAACCCGTATTAAGTGTATTCAGTTTGCAAGTAAGCAATTGTTAACTACTCATTGATGTATTTTTAAGAATGAAGTTTTCGATGGAATTTACGACTTTAGAAGCGTATGAAAGTAACTTATGACTGTGAAATAAGTAAATAACTTACAGAAAGTTTGGTATAGCACTGATGCTATGTATCTTCATATTTTCCTTCCACCTCACATTGTTAGTTCCCGACGTCCCCCCTAGGTGCTATGCGCGAATGAGTTGTTCCAACCGTTACCGTGGGGTCGTATGACAATGCGGACGTGAGCATTGTTCTTTATGGTTTCATAAATCCAAATCCGCTACTACAGTAATTCAGGTCTAAACATCGTAAGCCTCCACTTCAAAAACAACTATTATCAATTTGTACAACCTTTTCACCGAAACTGGAAGTGCACTACATACGACGCCGGGTCCCCGGACAGGCAGTTAGGCAATTTTAGCAGTCTTATGTTAGTAGTCGGGTAAATCAACTTGTAGAATGGAACTTCCTGACCGATTAAAACTGTGTCCCGGACCGAGACTCGAACTCGGGACCTTCATCTTTCGCGGGTCAGTGCTCTACCAACTGAGCTACCAAAGCACGACTCATTACCCGTCCTCACAGCTTCAGTTCTGCCAGTGCCTTGTCTCCTAAATTCCAAACTTCACAGAAGCTCTTCGGGGAACCTAGCAGACCAAGCACTCCTGGAAGAAAGGATATTGCGGAGACATGGCTTAGCCACACCCTGGGGGATGTTACCAGAATGACATTTTCTCTCGTCAGCGGAGAGTGCGCTGATATTAAATTTCTTGACAGGTTAAAACTGCGTGTCGGACCGAGACTCGAACTCTGGACCTTAGCCGTTCGCGGGCAAGTCCTCTACCAACTGAGCTACCCAAGCATCACTCACGACCCGTACTCAGAACTTCAATTCTGCCAATACCCGTCTCGTACCTTCCAAACTTCACTGAAGCTCTTATGCTAGTCTTGCAGAACTAACACAAGGCTCGCAGAAGAGTTTCTGAGAAGTTTGGAAGGTAGGAGACGAGGAACTGACAGAATTGAAGCTGTGAGGACGGGTCGTGAGTCGTAGTTGGGTAGGTCAGAAGTGGCACCGTAGCTCAGCGTGTTCGGTCCCAGGGTTAGCAGCCCTCTGTAATAAAAACACTTAGATAATCGATCAACAACAAACTTAAACGGATGTCTTACGACGTCCGCCCCAAGCAGATGCAACGAACGAAAGCAAGCAAAACGAGATTTAAAAAACAAAACTAAAAAAAGATAGTAGAGCAGTGGCCCGTAAAAAGCAAAGGTACAGAGTTCGAGTCCCGGTCCGGAAAACAGTTTTAATTTGTCAGGAAGTTTCGTATTAGCGCACGATCCGCTGCAGAGTGAAAATCTCATTCTGGAACTTGTAGAATATTTGAAAGTAAAACTTAAAGGCATAGTGCTTTCATTGCTGTATCCAACTTTTGCGTAAGTTATTTGGCTTTTTCTGAATTAAACATAACCTTTCTATAGCTAATTTATAAACACCCTGCATGTCGTCACTCTAGAAACATTTGAAAGCAGTGACATATTTTGTTAAAGAACTCACAATGGCTGTAGTTGAAATACCTTATTTATGAGACGATACTGAAACTTTACTGTGCAATTTTCTCAAAACAGCCAGTGCGTACCTTACCGTTGTTTATACCTAACTTCATCAAAAAACAGAACCGCACACAGTGATTTTACGTTCAACAATAACGCACTGTTTGTCAGCACTACTGTCAACTAACTCAATGCTTTCCTGGCCTGAGTGAATGGCGTATTCCGATGTTTCATACGAGTAACAAACTTAACTGAATTAAACATAACCTTTCTATAGCTAATTTATAAACACCCTGCATGTCGTCACTCTAGAAACATTTGAAAGCAGTGACATATTTTGTTAAAGAACTCACAATGGCTGTAGTTGAAATACCTTATTTATGAGACGATACTGAAACCTTACTGTGCAATTTTCTCAAAACAGCCAGTGCGTACCTTACCGTTGTTTATACCTGACTTCATCAAAAAACAGAACCGCACACAGTGATTTTACGTTCAACAATAACGCACTGTTTGTCAGCACTACTGCCAACTAACTCAATGCTTTCCTGGCCTGAGTGAATGGCGTATTCCGATGTTTCATGCGAGTAACAAAGTAGTGCATAGGCAAGTTGGAAACATAACACTAGCCAGAGGTGGCGAGGAAGTATTTGGCCTCTCGTCAGGCGCGCAAACGGTAGCAGGCGAGTGGCTGTGGGCGCAGGGCGCGGCCAGAGGGCGCCCTCGCTAACCTGCTAGAACCAACAGGTGACCCGGCGCGTGTCTCTCCCCGTGTGGACACATGTGTGCGGGCCGCGGCCAAACAATGCCTGATCAAAGAGCTGCCTCCGCCAGTGTATCGCTCCTGCCAATCCGTTTACCGGCGTTTGCACGGCGTGTCCTTTCAGAGCCGAATTACACAATAAAATATCTCTACGCACCGTGCAGTCAGTCGACCACGCAAAAATCTATTATCGGTTTCTGCCGACAAATTTTACCTAGAGAGCGAGCGGGATGAAATATGTTTTCACTGGAATGTGTAGTTAATAAAGTTTATCTCTGAACGCTCGTTAACAGTTTCCACGAGGAAAATATAATTTACAGCCATAATGCAGGATATCACTCGTGCGTGTCACTCTTTCTGTGGTCCTACTTTGCATTAACTACGCACTTGTGTTTTAATACTGGCAATGTCAATGGTTAGCAGCCGGCCGCTGTGGTCTCGCGGTTCTAGGCGCGCAGTCCGGAACCGTGGGACTGCTACGGTCGCAGGTTCGAATCCTCCCTCGGGCATGGATGTGTGTGATATCCTTAGGTTGGTTAGGTTGAAGTAGTTCTAAGTTCTAGGGGACTAATGACCACAGCAGTTGAGTCCCATAGTGCTCAGAGCCATTTGAACCATTTTGTCAATGGTTAGTAAATATTATGTCTGACAAAAAAAAGTTAACCATCCAGAAGTTATGGTTGGATATCAATGTAACTTTATACACAAACTCTCTACGAGAACAGCGCAAGTGCCGTAACTTGATTTTCCGGAGGCTTGCCCCAGTGGAAGAAGAGTCAAAATAAGCGAAAAAGTGTCTCGACTTATCCGAAGACAATAGACCGTTTCTGAGAAAAGGTCAGTGGAAGACTTCAACGTAACTTCGATGTCTTTTAGCGTGCGATAATGTCAGCTGAAATAGAGTCACAGATGCTAGAGTCATGGACCTCACTTTCTCCGCTCATGTTCGAAACCCAATTATTGTTTCTGTTTATTTAATTTTCATTTGTCCATCCATGTTCATAAAAGATTACTACACAACTATTCCTTATCGAGGTAGGGAGTATATGGGCACTAATGTATTTGTAAAGTTACAACTGAGTCTCACAATAGCTGCCATACATTTACTGTATAATACATGTGTGTATGGTATTTTCAGGAATTACAAATTTTCTAAATTTTCATTTTCTCTTGTTTCATTGCTACGTACTGTTTAAATTTATACTTGTATTTAGTTCTTATGTTTATTCTTCAGCAATATCTGGCGCATTCGAAAAACAGAAATTCCGAGCACCACCGAGCATCGTGCAGAGGCAAGTTTGGCTCATTGACATTTCTCCGCATGAATCTCACTGGAGAAAGAACCATCGTTAACAGCACTGAAGATTTCACACGTAGGCAATTATATCGCTGCAGTTAACAGAAACTGGGACTTACAGTTGATTATGGACCAAGATATATTACAGGAATTTCAATGAAAACAATTTAAAATAAACATTTATAGATAAATGAAAACCTAAAGTTAAAATAATAATCAGGTTTCTAATGCTGTACAGGGGTGGGGCAAAAGTGTCAAGCCACTGCGACACAGCCTCAATTCAGTTGTTTACTTGCTAAAGTGAACGTACAGTACATCACAAATTGTGACTGTTGTTTTATCGCACGTCCTTCACATTTACTGATAAGATAGCTCATTGGATAGCCCGTCAAAAACTGAACACAGATCAAGCGTGAAAACAAAAAGAATGTGTCTGAACTGTGGAAAAAGAAGCAAAACAGAAACAGTGAAAGGTCCTAGGTCAAGATGCGCAACATCCAGCGACTGTATAATTGGTTATGTGGTCACGGTGTAGAATTGCGAAGTGGGAGACTCGCGTTCAAATCTCTCTCGTGACTCACTTTATTTTCTTCCTCCACGAAATTATTAACTTTCCGTCCCGTCATTGACGTGTCTGATCTCTGTATTGAAATTTGTGTCTCTATCGCCGTGTAACCTCTGTTTGCATGGGTGACATGTAACGAAGGGATCTCCAGCCGTACGTACATCCTGTTCATTCTACACAAGTACCATATATTACGTTCTTGAATTCAGTTTTCGAAGTTTTGAATAGTGAATTCCTTATTGTAACAAAGTTCACAGCTCTTTATTTCTCGTTTTCATTCCTGTGAGAAGTTTATGGGGCATCTCGCCTGGTTTCACCATTTGTCACATATACCTGTGACGATATTATATTCGTACCACACGACTCATATCCTACAAACCAGTGTGTAGTATGATAATTTCCTTGTCTACAGAAAGAGAACAGACACATCAGTAACCGGACGGATAGTTCATCAACTTGTGAAAAAATAAAAATTAAAAATGTGTCATAAGGAAGGTTTGACCACGGCCAGATACCGTGACCACACAACCACGACGCCATTATTCTTGCGAGTCAAGCGATGTTTCTCATCTTGAGGTTCGACCGTTCAGTGTTTCTATTTTTCTTTTTTTTTCACAGTTCAGTAAACGTTCTTTCTGCTTTCATCCTTGATCTGTGTTCAGTTTTTGACAAGCTAATCCACTGGGCCATCTTACCACTAAATCTGAGGAAAGGGGGGGGGGGGGGGGGGGGGCGATATGGAGTTTCCCTTGTCGAAAACAGTCGATTATCTACTGATAAGCCGAGACACCTGGTCTTATGTTTTGACCCTTCTGCCACTGAGCGAAGTTTGTAGGTAATCCGATTATGACCGAGTTCTCCTCGTCAGAATCTGCGGATACGTAAGGCATCAAAATTGAACTTCTCTGTGACCAGTAAGACGGTGTATTGTAATAAATATGTAATGTACTGAATCGACTGTGAGAAAGCTAAGTGGCAAAGACCTTATCTGAGAGACTCTGTGAGAATTATATCGTTGACTCAGAATATTAATCTCTCTGTGGTTTACTCGTAACTAAGGGTAACTAGAGTTTTCTGTTCCCTTCTTTTGATATTATGTGGGGAATTGTACAAGAGACACAATAAACCGTTATTATTTCATTAGAACAAAGGTGAGCATCACGACCTTTATTAGTACTTTTGGAAGCATTGAAATAGCAGAATTGATTTAGATTGAATGCGACGTGTACGCGAAGAGATGTGGACAAGAGCATTCGCCTGCAATCTCATGTATGAATAGTTGCTAAAAATATCCAGCCGTCTCCCCCAAGACTCTTCGAACGTGCAACAAACAGTAATTCTTTTAACAGAACTATCAGAGACAATTTTATCACTTTGTTACGACCTTTCACTGCGAGCATAATACATCGACAACAGACAAACAAACAAAAATAGACAAATACATAAAAGAATCTAAAGAATCTACCACAACGGCCACCAGAGAGCATTAGCCTTATTAGTGTTCAGGGTGTATAAGGGGCATGACCAGTGTAGGATGTTCGCTACCACAACGGGCACCAGAGAGCATTAGCCTTATTAGTGTTCAGGATGTATAAGGGGCATGACCAGAGTAAGATGTTCTGTGACCACTGTGAAGGACACTACGAGGTCACGTACCCCTGTGCCACGGCCTAATTAGTTCATGACAAAACTTGCAGGGGACCATTTGGCTGGCCGATCGAATGGTGCAATATCCTGAGTTGTGAGACATTCTGTGAGAGTGACCCAATGCTGACTACAATGAAACGCAAGGGCCGGCATACACGTCGTCGAGATTCCAGGCGAACTCATCCAACCATAACAAGGGAGGATCCCCATACTGTTCACCAAGCACAACGTAACCGCTAGACATTAGTATCTGCCATCTGGGAATAAGTAACGGCCACCCTGTAACAGTTTGTCTATCGGCCAGAGAAGATAATCACTGTTCCGATTGTAGACTTCATTTGCAGTAATGCCTTGAGCGGAAAGTGTGGACTGCAAGTTAATGGTGTGGCACTGTGTTCACCGATGAATAGCGATTCTGCTCTGCTGCAGTAGACAATGGTCTTCGAGAGTATTTAACGACTTGTAGTGATACGGGGTACCCTACACCAAGCACCATTTGGTGGCTTGAGTAGTTCTTCCAGCGTTTTGAATAGCCATAGAAAACTTATTCCTGGGGTCGTTGTGTGGGGAACCATTGGTTAGGGCTGGTAATGATTGAGGTAACCCTGACAACGGACATCTCATGCGACTGTATCATGGTGCCATCACTGAAAACGTAAAACGCCCGTCCACACATGGCACGAGTCTTTATGAATTGTTTACGAGATGTTGTGGTATTCCAATTGTGAGCCATGTCCTTAGGTTTGTGGGACCAACTCGAACGAGTCATCCATCCCAGTTCCAGCGGTCAGGATGTCAAGTAGCAGCTCAACAGGACAGCTTGCTTCAGCAGAAGTCCTTCACAGCCAAATCAGTGCATGCATCCAAGTCAAGGAAGGGTCAAAGTCATACTGACAAGTCGTTTCACTCTGCCGAGTTACTCATCAATTCGACTCGATTTCTTAATCACTGATATAACAAGACATACACTCGCAACGCATAATGTTTCATTTCGTTCCCTCCTCCCGTTACAAATGCTTTAATTTTTCTCAGCCACTGCAGTCAATCACTTTCGCTATCGTTTCACGGGCGTTCATCAGGTTTCACAAGACTAGTGTTTATACGTGAACGAAGACAGAAAATAGGGTAAATTTCTGTTTAGGAATTGAAATTAAAACTTTGTTAGGTGCCACCCATAAGTTTGCCGTTCACGTACTTGCCGTCTGCCGTCTTCCTCAGGTAGTTCCTCAGGTATCAAAGATATTACGAGTCGAGACCGAGATAACGGTCTGAATGCTCCAAATCTTAATGTGCTTTACATCGTTCTTGAGGAAATAACTATTTCCAGGTAGTTTTTCAGAATTGCATACCTGCCTCTGATGGAGGCTGGGTTTTCTGTACGGTCCAGGTAACAGGCTGTTTACTTTGTACTCTTATAAGAGGACTGAGCAGGTGTCTGCATGGAACAGCATTGTGTAGAAAGCGAGGGAGGAGAGTGTTAGTGGAGATGGCTTCTGAAGGAACTGAACTCCGTGAGGTGTTGCTCTGCTGTGAAATTATCCCACACGTAACGGTATGAAATATCATTTGTCTATGGCACCAACAATTGTGACTTCTGGCATGTACTTATGATGATAGTGGATGTCCTTTTTACCGTGACTTTCATAGGACAGCTTATCTCCATCGTTCCACAGTTACACAATTAAAAGAAAATTGCAAGAGAAGAACAAATATAAGTATCATCTGTTGCTGGTTTCTCCATCTTAAGCTTACTGCAGCTAATTAAAGAGAAGTTTACATCAGAGGCATTTCGCTTCTATTTATAAGACATCTTCTTTGGTATTTCTGGTAATACTAATATGTTTGGAAATTTCGGTTGTTATCAATCAAAAACAGTATTACTTTATGAGGTTGGTGTATAGTTCATTAAATGTGTTCCTACCTATTATTCACTTCTTCTGCAAACCACTGTTTTCTCCTACTTCGTTTGTGATGGTTGAGATCGAAAGAAACTTTGATGTGTTTCTCTACTTGGCATGTGTCTTGCCCTTTTTTGCACTTTCGCTTACGCTGCATTGGCGTTATTTATACTTCCCCTCGATTCCCAGCTACGTGTTTTCGTACCCTGCACAGTATTACAGTGTTTATATTTCAGCATTTATTTTTGGTGTAGGTTGTGAGTGTCACAAACTTATCAGTTTTTATTTTATTTTATTTATTAAGTTTTTAAATAATGTACAATACTTATGTTTTCGTTTTCGCGCTCGAGTTTAATGATTGTGAATGCAAATGTCAGTGTAGGTGTGTGTGTGTGTGTGTGTGTGTGTGTGTGTGTGTGTGTGTGTGTGGGTTTGTGTGTGTGCGTGTGCGTGTGTGTGTGTGTGTGTGTGTGTGTGTGTGTTCAGCAGAGATCATAGATGTGAATACGAATTACATACTATTTAAAACATAGATAAGATTAAATAAAAACTCAGAGGTTATTGCTTACAATCCACACCAAAAATAAATGAACACACATAAACAGTAATATTAGGGTGAGTATGGAGACGTGTAACTGCAGTTTTGTTTCTTAAATGTGGGGGACTGCAAGTAACGCCAATGCACTGTAAGACAAAGTGCTACAAAGGTAAAGGACGACGAAGCTTCTTTCGATCTCAACCTCCGCTAATAAAGATGGGAAAAACTATGGTTTGCAGAATATGCGAACAAGAGGCAGAAACATAGTAGACAGATAGCTCGACAACCTTATAACCTAATACTGTTTTTATCTAAAACAACTGAAATATACAAACATATGTATCCCTATTTCCAAACTGATCACTAAAGATGCTGTGTAAATAACTGAGGCGGATCATGGCTGGTGTAAAACCCTCTTCATTTCATTGCAGTACGCTTAACACAGAAAACCAATAATAACAGATTTTATCAGCTGCCGCAGAAGATAGCCATGCAAACAAGTAAATAAAATGAGTTTACTGACTGCTTTTACATGACGCACTCGGAGAGCCGCGAGCATTAACACGCAGTGTCGTGGATTCTGAAAGATGTGCGGGCTGTGTATTGTATCCTGCTGAAGAGTTAATGACGAGGGCCGGCCTGCCAACCAGCCCACATTCAACTAGGTAAATAATGGGCTTGTTTCCAAATCCCGTCTCAGTTATGATTCGCAAACGTTTAGGAATAGTTTGGATACTTTTATAGGAATTAAATTACACCCAGACAGTTGGAGACATACGATTTGCGTCCTTGGCAGGAAAGAAGTGGCGATATAAAGGGTACCCGGCCGCGCTCTAGGACTAAACATTGCCAAGTCCAATAATTATCACGCCGACACTGCGAAGACACAAGATAAAGTCCACGACAAAGAAGAGAATATTAAAGCATTTTATAATCACAGCCTATTTGAATTTGGCCTATCGAAATCGAGTCTATTATATGAGAATTAGCATGCAGCTGTGAGAAAATGGTGTCCTGAGCCACGACGCTTCACTACTCTCTAGTGGTGGTGGCGATCCAGGCCTGCTGAGAGCGACAGAGTACCTGATCTGTCGACAACGGACGTTGGTGGCTTTTTTATTTTCAAATTTTTCCCTTGAGTGGTTCTCACAACATTGGCTCAAAAAAATGGCTCAAAGCACTATGGGACTTAACTTCTGAAATTATCAGTCCCCTACAACTTAGAACTGCTTAAACCTAACTAACCTAAGGACATCACACACATCCACGCCCGAGGCAGGATTTGAACCTGCGACCGTAGTGGTCGCGCAGTTCCTGACTGTAGCACCTAGAACCGCTCGGCCACCTCGGCCATCCACATTGGCTCAGCATTCCATCTCGCACAGGAGGTGCCTGAACGAACCATTCCCCAACGTTTCGTTCTACAAGCACTTCTTGCAGATATCGAGACCCTGCAACATACAGCATGGACGGACATTGTTTGCTGCACCCTTGACGCCGATCTGGTAGGAAACCTAGTATCCCTACGCCTAACGGCCATAATTGGTTTCCCTTTCCCCCACCTTTCCGAAACAGCATTAACCCACAAACTTTCAATATCGCTATTGATTTCAAAAATTTGCATCGATACGGCACTTGTTGGGGCGAACTTGGATACCGGTGACCATTTAGTGAGGTGCCTAGCTGGTCACGCAGTCTGCAGTTAATACATTTCTTTGGACGATTAAAGTCTGTTATTCAACAGATAAGAAATTTTTAGTTAATGATTCCTCGTGAAAGGTCTAGCGATAAGCTTCACATTGTTTTTTCCAATTGGCCATCTCCACTAAATTGGATCAATCGGGCTACCTCTTTTTTCTGAAGGTTATCTGAAGCCTCTCACCCCAGTTTTTTGAAACGATAGGCTACAGTTTTGTTACAGTGAACTGCCTGAAGGGTGGACAAGAGTTAAAGGGTGTGTGGATCTGGGTTTGTAACATTTATAACCAAAGTCGCCTAGTTTCGTGGTGTATGTATCTTTATACGTAGACGTATTTAAGGCAACTGTCAAAGACTCCGTCAGTTTTCCTTCCCTTCCAGCATCTTCAGGTGAAGTGTCACGCTGCGCAGTAGTGAATGATGCAATTACAGTCATGTTCGCGAAAGTATGGGACGGGTTTTATTATTTTCTGGATGTTTGTTGTGCATCCAGCAGTGGGCACAGTGAACATATTTTTAAAGTTGAATGAAAAAATTGACCACAAATGTAATTCTAAAGAGTAGTTCAAAGATGTGTGTGCGGTTGTATATAGCCACACCGCTGGAAATTCGTATATTTGTTTTCAAAATAAACACTATTCCGTAAGTTAAAATCTCTCTCAAGTTTGTCTATGAAAGATAACAAATTTTCCTGTAACGCCTTGTGTTGGGTAGGTTACGTTTATGAATTTACGGAATCCGTTATGCGGACTATATCATGGTTTCTGCCTTCATATGATATACTAATTTTTGTCGGACGTTGTGGGTCCTAGCGGTTCTAGGCGCTTCGGTCTGGAACCGCGAGACCGCTACTGTCGCAGGTTCGAATCATGCCTCGGGCATGGATGTGTGTGATATCCTTAGGTTAGTTATGTTTGACTAGTTCCAAGTCCTAGGGGACTAATGACCTCAGAAGTTAAGTCCCATAATTTTCAGAGCCATTTGAACCATTTGTACGTCTCGCAACTGATCTGATTTGATTTTCATTCCTTCCCGTTATGTGTCCTTTTGACTTCTTTGGTCTATTACACCTATATACTAGATACCCTTAGATATGCCTGTTGTTTGCTCTGCAACTTTTGCGTTGCTCTGTTTTTTCTGTAAACTAGTTTATGGTTTCTGATTAGGTCAACACATGTTTTTCTGGCGAGTGTCTACCGCAAGAAACTTCTTTCGGCTAAGTACCGCTTAATATACCACGTAATTTATTTTACAGTATCAGGCAAAGGTGAAGTTTGCGCTTCATTTCTATAATTATTTCTTCTTTAACGATCTTGACCAATTTTACATTTTCTTTTCTGTATTTATCTTGTTTCCCCAGAGCACTGCAAGATGATTCTTTCCCCTGACTAACGATTGAATCCTTTGTATCTACAGCGAATTAGGGGGTCGCTCCTGTTATAATCTATTTTTAGGTTACCAGTGCATTATACATTTTGCAAGTGTTTTATTCCAGAGTTTTGATGAGTTCAGTTATTATAGTTGTTGCTGCTGAATAAAATCAACTATTGAAGTTTGATAATGTATTTTGTCTCAAATTTATTGGTATTTTATGGTTTGATTTCAGGCGACCATTACTCAACTCCTCCAGAAATCAAACACTGTAACCAGTAATTTTGAATGTAGTTGTCATTTCATTGTCCATTTCGTGCTTAATAACCTTAATAATGCAATATTGTTGTTCTATCACATGTTCATATTTGACTATCACAGAGAATTCCGTAAGCAATAATCATGTTTGTCAAGTGTTTGTGTGACCTAATTTCTATATCATCTAAACACTACCATGGTGAGGAAGTCTATTCTCAATCACAACTGCAGAGCTGTTCTTAAATCAATTTACTCAATGTTCAAGCACAATCTTATAATAAACATCGCCTCCATACAAACAATAGTTCTTTTTGCTGTTGGATATCCGTAAGTCTTGGATTTAATAAACTGTCTTACAAATGTGAAAATGCAAGAAGGATTAAGGAAATATAAAAAAATTTATTAGTCGGTACTTTAAGTTATTTCCATGTTAAGGTACTCCCCAAGTAGGTCATTGTGACGTCGTGATGCAGCAGTCAAGAAGCACCGATGGAGGAAGAGAACAGATGTTTCTGCACCCAAATAAGTCCTGTTTATTTCTTATTTGATATCAGTCAGTTAACAAGTTAACGGAAGTTAATCTTATGATTTATTTCTGTTTACATTTGACGAAGACTGATTTCAGTGAACTATCGCGAAAAAGATTACGAATGTGACGACCTCGGAACTGTTAAAGAATTTCGCAACAGATATCATCGCAGGACAGGAGAAGCACATAACATTTTTCTTGTAACTTGGAATTAAAATTGAGCACCGAAAGATATTGGTATTACTATTTTCTGCAGTGCTCAGCGGAAATCAACGAAGTCTACTGCATTAATATTGTTACTAAGATGCTCATACTTTTGATGTAATTAATGTTTATAGATTTCACTTGCTACGCTGCTCACTTCGGAAAATGATCTTTCGTTTCAGACACCGAAATTTAGATTCCGAGACGCTGGCAACTGCTAGCTCCTCAGCACGAGAACACGGAGTGCTGCGAAACACTTTTGCTAGTGTTACGTGCTCAAATTTTTTTCTAAACCCAGTGTACAAAGAACTAAATAGTGCGTCAGGCAGTTTAGTCATTTTCTCTCTGTCCCTGTCTTCTTAAACATACTAGTACGTTTCTAAAGCCATCTGTCGTATTCGTCAGGTGTTCTGTTACCGTTCACAGCAAGTGACCATTACTTTTCTGAAATAGCACTATAATGTTGCGATTCCGGGACGATAAATTCATGTTTTATATTTCATGTATCTTCAGTGTCCCTAATAATCTGTCCGCTCACCACTAAAATATCCTCTCGAACCAACGCATAATCGGAACTCGTTCTTGCTTGTAATTACAAACTGATGTTTTGCGTACAATCATAGAATCGCAGTCACTCGCGTCTCTCCAATATTCATGACGGGATAATTGTGGCACTGCAATGTTAATGGAGACAGTGCGCTGCGTGAAGCAAGGAATCAGTGAGGCGTTCAGTAATCTGTGATGAATCTCTAATTACAGTCCCAGCGCAGACTCCATGTACACCACTACCGGATGACACAGATTCTGCCCCTAAATCGATTGGTTTATTTCCGTGGTGTTCTAATTATCTGTTGTAGATCCGACAACATGCACGAGTTAGTTCGTTACAGTTCACCCATCACGTTCATTATCATATGTTTCACATGTCAATTGACATACATTTACCCTAAATCTATTTTAAAAACAAACTGTTACTGTTACGTTAATTTAGAATTACATAACTGGCAGACGTATAGGTTACAGAGGGTGCTAACAACAGGAAAAATTCTACATTGTGGGGGCTGTTGCTATGATGCATTCGAGTTAACATTTCTGACTTAGATTGCTAATCAATTTTAAATGTGTAAATTATACATCTGTGAAAGTAAAGCAGTCATCAACCTGAAGTTTGTTTTGATCACTAGCAGAGTGCTATTTGGGTAGGTTACCCCCCATTTCCGTAACACCTTCATAGCCACCTCCCCGCCTCTGCTGAGCTCTTTACAAATGTACCTGCAAAAACGCAAACTGTAGCGATACTACTAGAGCCTACCGGGAGGCTAAGCTGTTTCTCCTGAACTAGTAGTCATGCAGAATCGGAAGGGTGTCATGGAGTTGCCTGTCAGCAAGCGTCTAGGACTCTCGTCATGGTTTTTCTCTGTAAAGGTACATTCTTATTCAACAAAGGTGGGCGGCTGGCACCGAGGAGTTACCGTAATGGGGAGTCTCAGAGGCACCTTCTGCCGTTTTATTCAGGCATGTGTCATTGTCATATATATATATATATATATATATATATATATATATATATATATATATATATATATATATATAAAGTCAGTATGAATTTGAAAACTTAATAAACCACGGAATAATGTAGATAGAGAGGTAAAAATTGATACACATGCTTGGAATGACATGGGGTTTTATTAGAACAAAGAAAACAAAGTTCACAAAATGTCCGACAGATGGCACTGGACAGCAAAACGTCAGTGACTGCGCATGACAATCGTGTGTAAAAGGAACTGTAATGAGAGAGAGAATGAGGCGCATCAGCAGTCGCAGCATGTTGGCGTTACCTGAAAAGGCGTTTTTAGTGAAGCGGCATCATCAGAATGGGGAATGAGCTAGTTCAGCGTTACGATCCTATCGCCATAGGAAGGGGATTCGAACGGGTAAAGGTCCGTTGGCAATGCAGCTGTGGCGAGAATGATTTCGAAGTTCGACGCCACGGGTTGTTTAGACGATTGACCCCGTAGTGGCCGACCGCGCACAAGGCGTAATACTGCTGAGACAGTTCAGGAAAAAATGGAGACTGTAGCGGGTTCGTCTACGCACGGGAAAGTCAGCGCTCGTGCAGTCGCACGTCGCACCGGCATTCCATACGCTACTGTTTGGTTGGCACTGAAGCGTACCCTCCGATGCTATCCGTACAAAAACCATGGGCAACATGAACTGTTACCTGGTGATTTAGAGAAGCGGAGGGAATTTGCGGTGTGGGCCTTTCAAAAGATGGCGGAAGATGACGATTGGTTCAGTAACGCGTTGTGGACCGACGAAGGTCATTTCAATTTCCGAGTGTCTGTCAACGCCCACAACTGCGGAATTTGGGCTACCGAAAATCCTAGAACCGTCGTGGAAACTCCATTGCAAGACGAGGAAGTCACGGTATGGGTTGGATTTACCACATCTACCGTTATAGGGCATTTTTTTCTTCGAGGAAATGCGTGATTCTTGTTTTGTAACTGCTACCGTGACGGGTGAGACGTACGCCGATACGTTACAGAATCGCATGATCCCCAGCCTGATAAACACCTGCTGGAACGTACAATGTTTATGCAGGATGGCGCTCCACCCCATATTGCTAGACACGTGAAAGATGTCTTGCGGGAGTCGTTTGGTGATGATCGTGTGTTCAGCCGCCACTTTCGTCATGCCTACCAGGTCCCCAAACCTCAGTCCGTGCGATTATTTTCTTTGGGGTTACCTGAAGTTGCAAGTGTATCGTGACCGACTCACTTCTCTAGGGACGCTGAAATACAACATCCGACGCCTATGCCTCACCATAACTCGGGACATGCTTTACAGTGCTGTTCACAAAATTATTGCTCGACTACAGCTATTGTTGAGGAATGGTGGTGCACATATTGAGCATTTCCTGTAAACAACATCATCATTCCTTTGTCTTACTTGCTATTCTGATCAGATGAAGTGCCACCTGTCGGGCATTTTTTGAACTTTTGTAATTTTTTGGTTCTAGTAAAAACCCATGTCATTCCAAGCATGTGTGTCAATTTGTAGCTCTCTATCTACATTATTCCATGATGCATTCAGTTTTCAAATTTATACTGACTCTTTGATATATATCAGTTCTTAGACAACAACCACGTTTACAGAGATCGGTAAAATAAATCATTTTGGGATGGCGTTAGTTTGCGCTTCCTATTATTAAATTAGGTTGATGTATTTAAGATATTGTTATATATAGCACGGCGGAAGCACCGGTTCGTTCCTGTAGCACGCTGTCCTAATCATTATCTACATATCAGTAATTATGAAAAAATTCACCAGTATGATTCCTGAGAATCCAGTTCCCAAGTTGCCAATGCACTGCGTAACATTGTACGGTTGTCCTCTGGAATGTAAGTGACAACTTGTACCCTAGATGCTATTGGTGCCGTTGGTATGGAGTATGGTTCATCTCTTACACTTTCCTATTGTGATTACCAGCTGTTTTTAAAACTTACACTGGCCCGTCAGATTAATGTGGACGCCCTTTAACAGCCTTAATAACCTTAATAACCACATTTTGCAGCACGGTACGAGACGTGGAAGAAAGGATTCAGTGAGATTCAGGAAGGTACCAGTTTGGATTTGGGGCCATGCCGACTGTAGTGACATGGCAAATTTCGATAGGTAACACGGCTGAGGATAAATGGTATGAACAGTTCGATTGAGATGGTCGCACAGATTCTCAGTTCGGTTTAAAGCCAGGGGTTTTTGTGGCCAGGGAGGTCTAGCAAACTAAACCAAGTGCACTTCGAACCACGTACGTTCACTGTGGGCTGTGGAACACGATGCGTTGTCCCACTGGTAGATCCACTGTGCCAAGTAAAAACTAACTGGATGTAGGGATGAACATGGCCCCTAATGACTGAAGCATATTTGTGTTGATTCGAAGCGCTTTTCAGAATGGCAAGTTTATCCAGGGAATGACACAAGGCTGCCTCTTCTGGACCCGACCATTCAGGCGATTGCGGCATGGTGTTTGCTTTTTGACGTTTCATTCAGTAGGGGTGAATGACCATCTGTTATCTGAAAAGGTAACCTGTGCCATTCAGTGGACGTTCGGCTGTGGTACTGGCGTGTAAAGTGGAGCCTTGGTCGCCAATGAATGGTAGTCAGAATGGTTGTCTGAACTAGGTACTGGTATGGAAGCCCATTCATAGCAATCTTCGCTCAACGATCGTTGCGGGATCACTGTTGGCAGCCCCTTGGTTCACCTGGAAGGCCAGTTGGTCAATAGTTGCACACCTCCTGTGCACATCTCCCCAACCAATGTTCACCCTCCCCCCCCCCCCTCCCCCCGCCTATCACCCATGGTTTACCACAGTTGCAGACCCACCAGTTTTTCATAGTGCTGTTTTGCCTTGCAGGATATACTTTAACCACGGTGGTGTGCGAGCACTTCAGAAACTCAGTTTCGGAAATGCTTCCACGCTTGACTTTAAAGTCAATGTTCATATCCTTTTTTTTTACCTCAGATAAACCGCTCCGTTTCCGTATGATGACATTGACTCCTTTGCCTCCCTCGCCCCCGTGATGTGCTTTATATACCCTGCACTGCTACTGCTGCCAGCTTCCATCTGTTACTCTCATTGACATCGAACAAAGGCGGTGGTCACATTATCGTCACTGGACCTTTTACCTTTGTACCCTTTTATAGGAGACAGGTTAGAAGGAGTACTAAAACTAATTCTATCATGCCAAATACTGAATTCAGCTTTAACGTATAAATAAAATGTGTCATTATTCCCACGAAGCCGGCCGCGGTGGCCAAGCGGTTCTAGGCACTGCAGGTCGGACCCGCGCGACTGCTACGATCGCAGGTTCGAATCCTGCCTCGGGCATGGATGTGTGTGATGTCCTTAGGTTAGTTAGGTTTCAGTAGTTCTAAGTTCTAGGGCATTGATGATCTCAGATGTTAAGTCCCATAGCGCTCAAAGCCATTATTCGCACGAAACAAGACTTGCAGAGCGCCCATGATCAGACGCAGTGGAACAGCCGCTGATACGTTTACCTGCCCTAACGGCTCTCACCATATAACTGGTTGACGTAATCACCCTTCCGCGAAAAATACGTTATCAGGTATAAACAAACGTATATGCTTCATTCAAAAATAAATGCATAAAAATGTATAACAATACGTTGTAACTCAGTTAAATGCAATGAAAATTCTACTTTGTGAAACATTTTCTTTCTTTTAAAAATGTGTCACACGCACGAGAACAGACGATTGAACTCTATTAATTTTTGATGAAATGAAACTACATGCTTCCAGAGACCTTTTGTAGTCTCAAGCGTCTGTGATGTATAGATGCAGACTGAAGCGGCGGATGAAAAAATTTACCAATTCTGGAATTGAAACCCATGTCTCTCGCTCACTCGACAGATCCGCTAATTACTATTCCACCCTGCCACAGTGGCTTTCTACGACTGCAGGAACACCCAAGCAAACCTCCCTACTCAATCCAAATTCCAAATGACACCTCAACCCCCTTAGGTGTTCGCCCTAAGCTCTAATAGCATTGAAGGCGCTCTCTACTGTAATAGAATAGCACCTCAGCATCGAATAAAATGGGGAATCCTGCTTGAAACCCATTCATAAGTGCTTTAATAAACTGAAACCATGGTTCCAGAGACCTTTTCTAGTCTTATTCTGGTCTTGGTACGAAATTTCATCCATCGCTTTAGTCTATGATAATGATGTTTGATATGTGGGGCGTTCAACTGCGCCCATACAAGGTCCCAGTTTTTCACAGTCCAATTTTTTTACGCAGTCCAATATAGTCACTGTCACGAGTGATGATGATGATGATGAAATGATGGGGACAACACAGACACCCAACCCAGCCGGGAATCGAACCCAGACCCCGTGATCCAGAGGCAGCAACGCTAGCCACTAGACCACGAGCTGCGGACATCGCTCAGTTGTTTGATGTTTGAGTCTTGAGTCTTGAAAAGGTCTCCGGAATCCTACAGTTTCCTGATTAAAAAGCCTTTGCCCGTGTTTCAGGCAGAATCGTCTATTCCGTTCAATGCTAATGTGCTGTTGCAACACAGTTGGAGGGCCTATACAATGCTGTTTTTGGTTGGATTACCAATCTGGATGATGTGTGAATAGGAATTTCGATTGAGGAGGGAGGCGTGGTAGGGTAATGAGTGCGAATGTGAGAAGCCACTGGGCCAGGGTGATGTAGTGGTTTGTGGCACTCCCTGGTAAGCAGAAGACCCGGTTCGAACCCATTTTTTGGTACAAATTTTGTTTCATCACTTCACTCCGTATGTATACATCAGTAGCTCTCCATCTCATGACAACAGCGATGTTGTAATGGAACAAAGAACACTCAGCAGTTGACGAGAGGTGCTATTTCCACTTACAGCTTCTTCGTTCACTAATTTCAGCGTTATCTCTATGGACAAATTCCTGGTCTGAAGATGGTCTATGTATGACTGAAATATGGTTACCATTTGTGATCTGTACTTTTTTTTGTTATATCTCAAATCTAAACGGTAATAGGATAATATCTCTTTCCATGACAGGACAGATGAATAAATAAAACTCCGTCTATAAAATGGTGTAATTTGACAGACAGTTCTGTTTTTTCGTATTTTACTACACATATCTGCAGATTTACAAACATATCACACACAAAAATTTACTACCGATAAATAAAAAATTTTCTTACCACGAAAAACTGAAGCTGCAACTATTAAACATTGTGGTGGTGCTGGTCCTTTTCTACTTATTCATCATGGTCATGATGCGTCATCATGGCTATATAAGTCCATGGTTTGGCAGTTCAGGCAACCTTGCTCCCTGCAAATCAACTCTTAATCATTCAGGAAACGCTTGCCAAGCAACTAACTGTTTCTCCTCCAGAGGAAGGAGGAAGGAGTCACAACGTGCCCTGTGAATATAGCAGTGAAACCAAATTTGACAGCTCAAAGAGAGACCAAGTGTGAGTGACTTCTTTCTAGCTGCATTAAGTGTAGTATGCCTTGCCATATTATTACTTTACCCTGGCTGTAGTGCTCCACACAGACCTCTTAAGCCAGCATACATGGCTCCTACAGCGCAACAGAATTGTGCTTCACAGTTGAAGCCATGCACCCTGTTCTTTGTCTGGTCAATGTACAGAGACCTCGAACCCTCTCGGTAACATGACCAGCACACCAGCATTCGAAGCAAAGTGGATAGAATCTTCAGCAATGGGACAATGTCTAAGATACTTACACGAGCCTACTATCACCTGAAGACCTATGTCAAAGGTGATGTTTTTCCGAATTGGTTACATTGTGACTATACTGTGACGGTGTGCCACTCGCCTTGAGATCATTATGGTGAAGTCCTAGATTGCCAGACATATAACTCATTAACAATTGTTGTGTTCTCGTTTATGTATCGTTGCCCCAAACAACCTCACGGTAACATTATCATCCATCGTTAGGGCGCAATCTGAAAAACTGAAAGATTCAAGGCGAAATGATTCCACTCTGTTCAAGGCAATTACCAAATTATGTTATTGTTCCCATATTTACGATCGAACTTTGTGGTGTCATTTAAGTTTTTTCTACAACTTGCAAATATTTTTCCCGCTATAACTACCTTGAACAAGATTAATAATCTGTCCTGGTGAGAGTGACTGGCTTGCTGCTGAGCAAAATTCCTCATATTTGTAATTTTTTGTAATTTTCTGGTCGGTCATTAGGGAGTCTCAGCTTCTGGTGAAGTTGGTAATTTAAGTGCCCTCTCATGAGTCTTGTGAATGTTCTGATGTGACCCACCACGAATTTCTCTTCTACGTCAAACTTTTTGTCACAGAGTAGCCCTAGTAACCTACGTACTTCACAGTTATACTCTGGATGTATTCCAGTCTCTGTCTTCCACTACAGCTTTTAATCCCTAAGCTATCGTTAGTACCAAGAAAGATATTCTGTGACGTCTTAAAAGATGTCTTGCCAGTAGTACAGTAATTGGTCTCTGAGGCCACTCTAGGTATAAATTGAGATAGAAATAACTAAATTTCTCAATTAATTTCCCCCCACAATGAAGCCGAGATGACATCATGGATTTTCCCCAGTTAGCAGATGGGCACCCAACCCCTCCCCCTTTCAGCCCCTCCTATCCCTCACCCCTCTCTCCCCAAACTACCCCATCGGCTGGAATTTGAAATGTTGGCGAGACATTCAAAAATGGCGGGAATTTGTTTGCCCCAAGGCAGTGCTGACGTGCCAACACGACCCCAAACCACTTAAATTGAGGGTGGGGGTGGGAGGAGGGAATTCATATTTAGGTGGAAATTTCTTTTTCTCCACTCATGTGATGAGAATTCCTAGGAGAGGTTCACTCTACACTGAGCTGTCGTTGTATTACATGTATGCATTTGAGGCAGCAGAAGTTCACTACACCGGTGATGGAAGACTGTGAAAATGAAAGATTGTTTAAAAAAGGAGCAGAAGAATTCTGTTCAGCAGATTACGGCAATGCGGAGGAATGAAGCCAAGGTCCACGTTGCAACCAATACATTCTCATGTGTATGTGCGAACTGCAGAGATGTTCCTTATGAAGCATCCACTCCTTCAAAACGGAAAAGGCGGACAGTTGCGGCTAAGTAGAAGCATATTCGTATATGTAATATACGCCATTGGAGAACATCAATTGCTCATCCCCACCGACTTCCCCATCCTCCAACCCACACTCTCTTCCCATCCTCATTCTCTTGCCATCGTCGATGCAAACCATGTTGTCGAAGAGCGGTTGGTGTCTGACCGGCGAGACTGGAGCAGGACATTGAGCTGTTATAGTAAGTTAAAGACACGCAGCCAGTCCCTGCATCGCAGTAGTGCACCAGGGGTCCAAAACGGCATGACATTGGTCGGTACTAGACCGCTTCATATGCGATATCGCAGAATATTTCAGTGATACTGTATGGAAAAAATGAGGATACAGTGGATGAGAAGAAACCAATTACTCCCTGTGCACTGCTACTGTTTGCTTCATTCTGTAATTTAATCGCTGGTGCTTCGAAGTGTTTACATATTGGTATAGAAGCATCCACAGTCAGAGACTGGAGTTTTGTGATAGAGACCAAGTATGCTGCTAAAGATGTAGAACTGCGGTTCACGGAGGTGGAATGGGAAGAGCTGCGTCATCCAAAACCCTACGTCAAGTAACAGTTGACCGCCGAATATCATACAAGCGGTCTTCCTCTGAAAATTTACCGTACTTCTCTCACTCTGACCATTACCACAGCAAACAATGACTCTGCTCTCTTAGCGAAATTGGGCGACACATTCACTTACGAACACCACTCCATAGTTACAAACTGGTTTGGTCTACAGATGGTGCTGCGACGGGTCAGGCTCTTATCGCGCAGTTTCCTTTCCCTGAAAGAAAATCCACCTACCTCGTTTCTTAGGTAGTTGCTGCACTCGCCTCTCCTGATAGCAGCTACTGGAAAAATTGCAGAAAAGCAGTGTTGAAGAAACTGCAATTTAATAGCCGCTCACCGGAGGCCGCGATACATGTTTGCTGAAATACAATCTATGAGCAATCTTCCTAAATAAATTGAGTTATTGGAATGGTAGTAATTGTTTACTCAAACGAGAACGCGAAGTTGGTAATTCTATTTAAGCTCTTTATTGTCTTTAAGCCTGATCATCAGCCCGCTAATCTACGTTTGAAGAAAGTTCAGTTCACAATTCTATCCACACTCAAACCCCGCCAGAATTAGCTTTCAAAGTTACGGAATTTACTTAACTGCAACACAGACGATTTTCTAACATACACGTTTGCAGTCGATGTTCAATAATAGTTCGTTTTTTAACGTTAATGCTCGCCATAAGCACTTAGTAAAAGTTTACGAAGTACCGCCACGCTTTTAATTATTAAAGTTACTCGCGTCTTTCGCGGAACGAAAAGTCACAACTCGCTCAAACTCACACTACGCGTTACTGGACTCTTCCAGTCTCAAATCGCACAGTACCGAACCGATGAAGCCGTTTTATGACTTCATTTTACACATTATTCGCGAGGACACATCAAGCATGTCTCTTCTCGATCACAGTTCCTTCGCGACCCCTCATCCACTCCCGACTCACTCTCCTAGTCTGCTAACCGTCCTCGCATCTCATTGGCTCACACATCACACAGCCAATCAGAATTAACTCTTTGGGTGCGCCTCGCGCCAAAATCTAGCACGCACCAGTCATGACTTCTGAATCATTTACGTCATGATTTCTTGTTACACAAAATTTACTGTATAATTTAACAAACCGAAAGGAAAACTAGACTTTACTTTATTTCCAGAAATTATTTAAATACTCGCGAACGTTCTGGCTGCTTGTACAATACCATACACTCTTGGACATCCGACATTCACTAAGATGGGGAACCACTGGCGACTCTGTTCCCACGGTTACATCGTCTGAACACTTGCGAGTTCCAACCTAGATTTTATACACTTGCAAAGAATGGCGAATGTCCCTCTTTCATTCACTCAGGCACACTCATTCACTCTCACCTACTCATATAAAATAACTGTTCACAAAAATTCAAAACATTTATGGTTTTAACAAAGTTATAGGTGAATTTCTAAAAGTAAAATTCTCAAAATAAATACAAAAGCACGGAAGGTGATTTTGTTTCATAGTTGGATGGTCACTGAAGGTGATCTATACATAATGGTATTTATTTAGACTCGAAAATTGTAGAAATTTGCGTTTTCTGTAAGATTTTTCTAATTTCCAAAATATGCAGGTTTCAAAGCTCAAATTTGGATGACTTATTTTTATTCATATCAGAAACTAGTATATTAACTTTTAATTTCCTCAGGTTCCTCAGTTAGAAGTTATTAAAGATGAAAGTTCCACGTTATACACGCGGCTAGTTAGCGCACAGGTCTTACATTCTCACGGTACAGACATGCCATATGGTCGTGACGTCAGACGAACGGACACCGGTAATCTGCCCGCTACAGCACATATGCTAATCTGATGGCTACTTTACAGTCTGTCTACATTTCACAGTAAATATTTGATAGAAAACTGTGCGCTCGCACTAGTTGCGACGCCACACACCTCCTGAGGAAACTAAATTTTTTCATTCATGACAAACTTTTAGTTTTCTAAAAAAATTTCTATTAAAGATTTACTCAAACAGCTATTTAACATTTATAGTTCCTGTACATCAATCATCCACTTATACCTAGGGCTGACGACCTACAAAACATCTTATATCTAAACATGCACTTTTATCATCATTCAAAAAAAAATTTTTCAGATTACAAAATTCTATTTACAAATTCCTGAAAGAGAAAACAAACCTAAATACTATCTTGATGTACGTCACACGCACACTAACACTACTATCGCTATGGTGAGCGTCACTTTTTTACCACTTACACTTAAGATTTTGATAGCACTCGTAGTTCGACCGGGTCCTGCTTGGGAGGTCCATTTCAAGTCTCGTGCTACCACCTCTGTTTACTTCGGCGCACCTGAAACATCAGCTGGCCTCAGTTCCCTTTCTAACTGCTACGTCTTAACCTACAGCAGCGATAAATGGCGCTATCTGCTTGACTCTAAAGTCTCATATTTTTGATAAAATTTACTTTACAGTATGTACAATTTTCAAAATTTTTTTTTTTTTTTTTAAGTGAAAAGTGAATTGACTTTCCTAATGCAGTACCGAAGTGGCACATTTACTCTTTAATTACTTCTTCATCTCATAATCAAACAAGTTATGGTTACATAAGAAATACTAAGAAAAACAATTCCTACAAATAGTTCACAAATACATAATAAATCTCCGCCAGCACTGGTGACTCTCCAGTTCCTGTACAATACACAACAATATAAAATATACACAAAATTATCAATATTACAATTCTGTCTCCAGGCAATCTCCTGTAGTCCTGTATCATAAATTAAACACTGAAAAATACATATTTACTTATTCATTTATCAACACTACAATCCTTATACTAATCTCTACGACAAACTTGGGGAGCTTTGTGTGTCTCTGGTCAAAAATGGAATCGATGTCATGGGTACTTTCCTCATCTCACATATCTGGAGTTACTTCAATTTCTTGTCAACATCAGGTTTTCTCTAGTCACATTCGGGTTTAATTTACAACTCTCATACTCATACTTCACACACTCAGGTTAGTATTTGTTAAGGCGTTTCCTACTAATCTGCGAAACCTCGTTACCCATACTTTCTAACATACATCCACCTCCTGAGTTACCAACGTCGCCTCAGCTCTGTTTACATTCGTAGCCTCACTTCCTTTTGTTTACAAACATCTCCTCTGTTTACCAACAAACGCCACCTCTGGTTACCAACATTAAGCTTTTTATTTACTCACCTTCGTAGCCTCACTTTTTCCTAATATCGAGCTAGCCAAACACTATGCTCATTCTTTCTCCTTTTCTCACATATTTCTCTTCATTTGACAGTCAGTCCTGCTGCACTGTCCCTTTAACTTAACTTCCTTTACCCCTTTGACAGTCAACCTTGTTGCACTGTACCTTTACTCATTTTACCACTAAATCACCTCCTGAGGCTCTGACTTCATTGAACAGACAGTTTTGCTGTACTGCTCCATTTCCTTTCCTAAACATTAGCTTAATGCTACGTCTTAACATATCGTTCTGTTACTTAACAAACAGCTTCAATGTTCGTCACCATATTTTCTGAGGCTCTTACATTTCTTAGTTATTTTACCTTTCTAAGGGCATTACTCACACCTTAGGCCAAACATTTACTTTACTGAGACTTATTACTTATCTGAGGTATCTTAATCCTTTTTGATTTTCTCTTACACTCATTCCTTACGCTTAACCTATACTGCACTGAGGTTCTTTCCTACTCATTACTTAAACACTTTATCACTTAAAAACTACGATAGAGAAGAAGGAAAGACGATAGAATTTTAGTTCTGAATGAAAGAAGAGGTAGGTTGACAATACGGAAAAGAAAGTGGAAGAAATATTGTCCAACGACTCGAGACCTAGTGCTCGTCACGCACTTAGCTCTGCAAAGAGTGCAAAGCTCTCTGAGGTATCTACTCACTCCTGGCCACGTCTCTCTTTTGAACATATCTTTTCAAATCCACAATGTTCCTAAGCCCTAACACCTTATGTGATTTCACAAACTCCAGTCTATAAGCATTTGGGTGAGGCTTCTCTACGATTCTAAATGGGCCCACGTACTCATCGGTAAACTTCTTTGTTTCTGACGTAAGTTTCTTAGATCTTTCCCTAGTTTTCACTAGCACTAGATCCCCTACCTGAAAACTAGTGGGATCAGCTCTTGCGTCATGCCTTCTCTTTCTTTCCAGGGCCTTCTTTCTTATATTAATACGTGCCAGTCTCTCCTTCTCTTCGATGGCTATGTCTGTGAGATTTGGAAACTCGACCAGGTCGAATAAAATATTATTCGGCCTAATGTCACACATTAGCTCTACTGGTGCATATCCTGTGGCTTCATGCTTCAGATGGTTTATTACTTCTTCGAAGTATTCAATATAATTGGCCCAAGCGGAGTGTTTTTTATGACAATATGTTCTACACAATCTGTTTAACTCCTTCATAATTCGCTCACACATGTTCCCTTGAGGAAAGTACGCGGAGATTTTTATGTGATCGATACCTCTCTGTTGTAAACATTCACTAAATTTCTTAGAGATAAACTGGGGCCCATTGTCTGACAATATTGCCTTTGGCACTCCTATCTTCCCAAAATAGTCCTTCTCCAACTTAATCACTAATACTTTAGAGTTGGCTTTCTTAATTGGGTAAAATTTTACGTACTTAGTAAACCCATCCACCATCACAAACACATATTCACATCCCCCTCTAGACACTGGTAGTGGACCAAATAAATCTACAGCTACTAAATCCAGCCGATTTTGTGGTTCTACTGAATACATCTGTCCTTGGATAGTTCTATTGTTGGCCCTAACTTTCTGGCAACGATCACAGGATTCTAATCGCTGTTGCACCCTTCTCCACATATTATCAAAAATTACCACTTCACTTAACTTAGCTATACATTTACGAGCGCCATAATGCCCATACTTACAATGTACGTAGTCTATAAGTGCATCTACATGTTGCTCCGGAAAACATATTTTCCAATTCTCCTCACTGTCTTTCCTGCGCCTAAATAAGACATCTTTATGCACTTTATAGTAGACCAGTAATTTTGGGTAGTCTGGATGACCTAATCTACTCTTTACTAATTTAATGTTGTCATCCTGGTTCTGTTCCCTCCGTAGGTTCTTACAAATGCGCTTAATTAAGCCATCGTCCTGGAGCTGCATGATGGCCAACATTACTTCATTATTATCGGTATTTCTTAAAGATTTCCCTTCTTGTCCTGTATCTTTCACACTTCTTGATAAGGCGTCCGCCACGATGTTCTCGGAACCCTTAATGTATATCATCTTATAATTAAATTGCTGTAAATACAGGGACCACCTTCTTAATCTAGCATGTTTTAGCTGACATGAGTCTAAATATGTAAGGGCACTATGGTCTGTGTAGATCCAAATTTCATGTCCTAAAAGGTACTTTTCAAATTTTTGCAGGCCGAAAATAACAGCTAATGCTTCAAGTTCAGATATACTATAATTTTTCTCGGATTGTTGCAATGACCTGCTCGCAAAGGCTATGGTCTTGTGGACTTCCTCTTCTCCTTCTTTTTCCAACTGAAATAGTTCAACTCCTAACCCGTAACCACAAGCATCAGATCCCAGACAAAATGGTTTCGAAAAATCGGGATGGTTCAAAATCTTACTATTAATAAGAGCTTCTTTCAATTCTTCAAACGCCTTCTGACACTCAGAAGTCCATTTATAAACTACATTTTTCTTTAAGAGTTCTCGCAGGCACGGTGCATTGAATAATTGTCCAGACACAAATTTTCTATAAAACCCAAACAAACCAAACATCCCCTTTAATGCTTTACGTGTTGTAGGTGCAGCATAATCCCTTATTGCTCTAATCTTTTCTGGATCCGGCATGATACCATCGCCACTCACTATGTGCCCCAAGAATTTAATTTCTTTCTTCACAAATTCAGTTTTGTCTAGCTTCAATTTCATACCCCCCAATTTTATGGCCCTCAATACTTCATCCAATAACATACAGTGTTCCTCCCACGTTGGTGTCGCTATCAAAACGTCGTCTACATACACTGTAATTCTTCTTAGTAGATGGTCCACTAATACCTGCGACATAGCTCTTACAAAGGCACATACACTTATATTTAAACCAAACGGCACCACCTTATACTGATAACATCTACCTTCGAATAAGAATGCCGTGTACTTTCTTGATTCCTTTGCTAACGGTAGGTTCCAATATCCACAGGTCACATCCATGGATGTAAAGAACTTAGCACCTTTAAACTTTTGTAGCAGTTCTTCAATATTCTCCGGACGGTCACTCTCAGGTAGTACTATTTTGTTTAATGCTCGAGCATCCAACACTAGTCTAATTGAGCCATCCTTCTTAGGAACTATGACTAGCGGGTTATTGTACACACTAACAGCCCTTTCAATAATTCCCCACTCTAACATATTTTGAATTAAGTCACGTACTGCCTCCTTATGTACTTCTGGGATTGCAAATGGTTTTTTGAAGAAATGAGCGTCTTTCTGCACTGTCAAAAAACACTCATAATCCTTTACTAGCCCTGGTTGATCTGAGAAAACCTCGGCATGTTTGACTAGTATTTGTCTTAAATCGTTTTTCCTTGCTTCATCAATATCAATTAATTCTAGTAATTTCTCCTCGATCCTATTTCTGACACTCACAAGCTCAGACGGATCCTCTACTTTTTTGCCACCGTACTCATTATAGCCCTCCAAGAATTTCTCTGTTTTACAAATACATATAGGAAAATCATTCTGCTCAGGATCCTCACATAGCTGCTTACCGATGAAAGGTATAGTAATTAGTTTACCCTTAATTTTTACCATAACATCATTGGTAGAAAAATTCACCCATCCTTCATATTTATTCAAAAAGTCAGCCCCCACCAATATGTCTACACTCAGTCCATTTATAACTAAGAAGTTCTGTCTTATTTCTACTTCCTTAAATGCTATGGGTAGAAACACTTCCTGTTTTACTGTCTTCTTAGTCTTACCGGTTGCTACTACAATGTTCAAGCCACTTACTGGCATCTTAACAATCTGTTTACTGTTAGGGAGTTCATTTATCAAGTTCTGGGATACTGCACAGACTTCCGATCCAGTATCTATCAAACATTTAACTGGTTCATTTAATACTCTTAGCTCTACTATCGGTTGCCCTAAGTACTCTTTATTTATTTTGGGTTCTGCTTCCTCCAATAAATCTTGCACAATTTCTCTCCTTTCGAAGCCTGTCTTTTGGGTGGCAATCACATTCACACTTACAGGGTTTATTTCATGCTTATTATCACCCTCAATTCTAGTGGCAGCTCCTATTAGCCTATCCACTATTGCTAAGTCAAAACATTTTTCCAATGTTTCCCCCTCTTTCTCATTAACCTCCTTTTCTACGACCCTATCCAAGGCGTCGTCATTAACCTCTACCTCCTCCTCTAATCTATCCTCTTCTTCGTAACTATCTACAACATCAATTATCTTATCAAGCACAGTCACAACCCTGCCATTATTACTGTTCTCACCCCTATCCGACAGCTCTTCATTAGTTTTACTGTGCATAATGTCTTTCTGATTATTACCCTTATAACTAGTACTTAGTTCTTCAATAAGTGGCTTCTTATGATTATTCTTACAGTTAATTGGTTCATTAACCTCCACTTGACTTAAAGCTACTATCTCTGTCTGTTTCACGTTATCCTCCCTAAATTTTGTAGCAACAACATTTATGTTAGGTCGTTCAGGCTGCTTTCTTATGAATGGTTTTGCCAGCGGATTTAACTTTAAACGCTGTTGCCTACGATCGCCAGCACACTCGTAGACAATTAATGGTTTTCCGAGCGCGGTGCGTCATCACTATGCCTCCAGCTGACCGCCTCACCTCCTGACATCTGTCGGCCGCTGTCATACTGCTCGCGTTCATTGAACCTGTTAACATATGTTCTTCCTCTACCACGTGAACTGCCACGGTATCCGCCGCCTCTCTGAACACCCATCCTATTAATGTTTACATCCGCGCGATTGTCATTCTGCCTAGCAGGCGGGCGATGCTCCCTCCTCATGTTTTCTTCTTCTTTTTGGACGGATTCAACCCTTTCTAAATACTGTACGAACTTGTCAATGTTATCTCGGGGCGCAGATATGATCTTAGTTTTCCAGTTCCACGGTAGCTTATTTTCTACCCCTAATATGATCTGTTCTGTTTCTAACCTATTACTAAGGTAGGACAGAGTTGTTACCCACCTTTGAACAAATCGTTTGATGCCCTCTCTCTTGGGGTCATACTTCTCTCCCGACCAGAACCGATTAAGAACATCCATCTGCTTTCTCTTTCCCCAGTATTCCTCAAAGAACGCTAATTTAAATTCTGACAATTTCGCGTATTTTTCAGAGGCTAAATTCCCCCATACTCTGGCCTCTCCCATCAAATTTGAAGTGATAAAGCCTATCTTTTGTTTATCGCTCCATACTTTCGGCAAAACGTCTTCAAAATCGTTCCAAAATTCTCTGGGGTGCATGTTCTTACTTGGGTCAAATTTTAAAAACTGTCTGTGGGTAACATACGCAACCTCGGTAGATTCAATTATTCCACTGGAAATTATACTACCACTATGGTTAGAAACACACTGTTCTACTTTGGTTAGTCTGCATTCATGCCCACAAAGTTGCTCATTCACACTTTCACTGAAATGGCTTATGTGAGTCTCTAAATTATTGACCTTATTTACAACTTGCTCTCCAAGTTTCTCACACCGAATTTTGGTATCATTTACTTTACATTCTAAGGCGGCATGATTAATTTCATTGGAATTCTCTACCACTTTTATGTGCTCACATACTTTATCTAATTCTGCATCAACATGGGATTTAAATTGCTGTTGATCCTCAGTAACCTGTTCGATTCGTGTCGTCAATTCACTTTGCACTTGAACAATATTTTCTGTACATTCTAGTTTAACCTGCTGTATTTCAACATTTACTTTACTACTGAGCACTGCTAAATCTTGCTTCCAACAGTCTCTGAGATCGGATATTTTGGAATCTAAATCAGCTCCCATTTTAGTCATCTCATTACTTAAATCAGATCCTAATTTAGACATTTTTGAATCCATTTTACTTGACATATTAGTTTCCAATTTTGACATACTGGAATCCATCTTACTTGACATATTGGAGTCCAACACGTTCATCTTAGTTAATAGATTCATCAGCATACTGGCGACATTATCCTTCGCCCCCTCATTTGCTGATACAATGTCCCTATTAACATTAACTACCGGCATGGGTAACTGTAACTCACTGGGCACTGACATATTTGGATCTGACTCCAAACTATAATTAACATAGGATGAATCAGTCAAACTACTACTGAAATTGGGTTGAGACACGTCTAAACTAAAATTCATGGGGTCATTTTCCCCTGTCTCCATCCCACTATCACAACTTAGTTCCGCCTTTTTGTCACTTGGTTGAAACTCAGCCATTTTTCTCAGTTTGACTCCACAAACACACAAAGTTTTCAAAAGCACTGTACTTAACTTTGTGCTTCGGCGTGCTGCGTTGCTGCTAGATGAAACTGCGGGTCCGTTCACCATACACTGCAATGCTGTACCAGTTTCCGGGCCCCCGCTCGAATCAGCGCTGCCAACTGCCACTGCTGTCGTCGCCTCTGCGTAGTCTCCGTAGCTCGTCGTCTGCCAGACGCCGTCGTAGACTGCTATTCCAATCGGCGCGTAGTCACCGAAAAATTCTTCCGTTCCGTACAACACATTACAGTTCACGGACACTTTCACTGTCCTTCCTATTCACGTGGCGATATCAATTTGTACGCTACACAGTTCCTACACATAGCGAGCACTTCTGTATTGTCCGGTAATTGTCACTACTGCTTTTTTTTTAAATTCACTGGAATTTACTATTTTTATTTCCCGGCCGATGCACCACTTGCGACGGGTCAGGCTCTTATCGCGCAGTTTCCTTTCCCTGAAAGAAAATCCACCTACCTCGTTTCTTAGGTAGTTGCTGCACTCGCCTCTCCTGATAGCAGCTACTGGAAAAATTGCAGAAAAGCAGTGTTGAAGAAACTGCAATTTAATAGCCGCTCACCGGAGGCCGCGATACATGTTTGCTGAAATACAATCTATGAGCAATCTTCCTAAATAAATTGAGTTATTGGAATGGTAGTAATTGTTTACTCAAACGAGAACGCGAAGTTGGTAATTCTATTTAAGCTCTTTATTGTCTTTAAGCCTGATCATCAGCCCGCTAATCTACGTTTGAAGAAAGTTCAGTTCACAATTCTATCCACACTCAAACCCCGCCAGAATTAGCTTTCAAAGTTACGGAATTTACTTAACTGCAACACAGACGATTTTCTAACATACACGTTTGCAGTCGATGTTCAATAATAGTTCGTTTTTTAACGTTAATGCTCGCCATAAGCACTTAGTAAAAGTTTACGAAGTACCGCCACGCTTTTAATTATTAAAGTTACTCGCGTCTTTCGCGGAACGAAAAGTCACAACTCGCTCAAACTCACACTACGCGTTACTGGACTCTTCCAGTCTCAAATCGCACAGTACCGAACCGATGAAGCCGTTTTATGACTTCATTTTACACATTATTCGCGAGGACACATCAAGCATGTCTCTTCTCGATCACAGTTCCTTCGCGACCCCTCATCCACTCCCGACTCACTCTCCTAGTCTGCTAACCGTCCTCGCATCTCATTGGCTCACACATCACACAGCCAATCAGAATTAACTCTTTGGGTGCGCCTCGCGCCAAAATCTAGCACGCACCAGTCATGACTTCTGAATCATTTACGTCATGATTTCTTGTTACACAAAATTTACTGTATAATTTAACAAACCGAAAGGAAAACTAGACTTTACTTTATTTCCAGAAATTATTTAAATACTCGCGAACGTTCTGGCTGCTTGTACAATACCATACACTCTTGGACATCCGACATTCACTAAGATGGGGAACCACTGGCGACTCTGTTCCCACGGTTACATCGTCTGAACACTTGCGAGTTCCAACCTAGATTTTATACACTTGCAAAGAATGGCGAATGTCCCTCTTTCATTCACTCAGGCACACTCATTCACTCTCACCTACTCATATAAAATAACTGTTCACAAAAATTCAAAACATTTATGGTTTTAACAAAGTTATAGGTGAATTTCTAAAAGTAAAATTCTCAAAATAAATACAAAAGCACGGAAGGTGATTTTGTTTCATAGTTGGATGGTCACTGAAGGTGATCTATACATAATGGTATTTATTTAGACTCGAAAATTGTAGAAATTTGCGTTTTCTGTAAGATTTTTCTAATTTCCAAAATATGCAGGTTTCAAAGCTCAAATTTGGATGACTTATTTTTATTCATAACAGAAACTAGTATATTAACTTTTAATTTCCTCAGGTTCCTCAGTTAGAAGTTATTAAAGATGAAAGTTCCACGTTATACACGCGGCTAGTTAGCGCACAGGTCTTACATTCTCACGGTACAGACATGCCATATGGTCGTGACGTCAGACGAACGGACACCGGTAATCTGCCCGCTACAGCACATATGCTAATCTGATGGCTACTTTACAGTCTGTCTACATTTCACAGTAAATATTTGATAGAAAACTGTGCGCTCGCACTAGTTGCGACGCCACAGTGCTACCCATTTTGTTGGGAAGCCCAAACAGATGGCTGCCAAGTGCTAAAGCTGTCTTAGTGGCGTTGCAGAGCATCACTGTACCAACAGTGTGCATGTAGATGACTTCGAAGAGTGGAAGACTATGATGCCATCGGAAACTAACGTATTGCCAATAAGTTTAAGAGAAATACATTCTGAATTCTGTGCTTACAAGAAGGGTTTCTTTTTCTTTTTCTGTACTGGTATTAAGATAAAAAAAGAACCTGCTGATGTGGTGCATCCTAAGTGTGGTACTGAATAATAATGTATATAACCATGCATAGGTATTATTCCTTACCTCCCATTATATGCAAGTAGTGAAGTTATTGCTACCAGCATTTTCACTACAATCATGCTACAGCAGAAAATTATGTCATTCAACGAAATTCTCTCTAAAACCCCTTTGCACGCCAGTACATGACATTGTGTCATGACAGGTCACAGTGTTCATTATTTTCGACAAACACCCACACCACACAAGTACCTTAGGTAGTCGGTATCATGGTAGGGTGGGTTAAGCATCAAGACTTTTTTGTAAGCGACTGGAGCTGTAACGGCGTGCAAGAAGACCGGAAAAATAAAGGCGTACTCCTTCCCGACAAAGTACGTGCAGTAAGTGTAGGTCCATCCAGCTGCGGCGAGACAAATTTTTTCATGGCGCTGCCAACACAACCGGACGGAGTCCTCTTTGAGCATATATGTACATTTTCTAAACACTTTTGTGGGACACAGTTCATCCCCAAATGTCAACTAGTACGTGAGATACTGCAGGGTGTAGATGGTGCGACACACATGACATTCAGTGTAAGCAGTGATAACCCTCCACCGGGAAACGTAATCTCAAACACAGTGTTTAAATAGATCAGAAAAAAGGGTTGCCTTCCCTTCAACTATCTAGTTCCAGTTCCCCACACTTAATAATAGCAGACGATCGTAAATGGTAACCTTTTTATTCGTATTTTTTGACAGGGTGGAGAGAATCTTAAAACAAATGTTCTTGTAAAAACCTTTACGAACTGCTACATTTACATTTATGCATAGAAAACAAGTCTTTCTTTATTTTTACTTGGTCAGGTTTTAATAACATCCACCTTAATTTTTATCTTATACTTTAAATCCGCATTAGACTCTTTAATTCTTTTTCCAGCCGGTAATTTGACAGATACAAAGAAGGAACGGTCTCGATTTCCAAAAGATATTTCCTTTTTTTCCTGTAAACTACGTCTTTCATAGCTTTAACAGTTATCTCTATTCCTACCTGAAGTTCTTCTAGACGAGAGCATTCGGTGATTTTAATCTTACTTCTTGTTTCCTACACAATGCTGTTGTTAGAAAGTGCACATCTTTCCGTGTGTGCGCTACCGCCTACCTGCCGCTCATTTTTGTTGAATTTCCGCATATAACTTTATGTTCACAACTTTTGCGACTTCGTGGTCAATAAACGTCGGTCTTAAGCTCTGCAAACGGCTATTCTGTTGCTAAATGCACAACATCCAATCTAGCACAATTAGATTCATTGTTACCATCTTTTTTTCAAGGACGTCCAGCCGGGAATCGAGTATTATAAACACGTTTATTGTGTCTCCTTTAATGTAGTAAACTTGCTTCAATCCATCCTTTTCGGCCAGGATTGCAACACAAAGCCATTTACCATTACTATTAACAGTAAATGCAGACATTCTATATTCCCCAGTGGTGGCCAGATTTCGCCATTACCCACACATTGTGTTTAGAGGAGTATGTAAACCTTGAATGTATTTTTGCAGTACCTTCTTATTTTTCCCTTTACAGTTGATATTATTCCTTTATGGCACCTGTCTTCGTCATATACCCAGTTATAGTTTTTTTCCCTTCAATCACTTCCACTTCCCGATTTCTTTCTCAGAACACAAGCCCTATTAACTGCACTTAAACGCGTAATTTCTTCAACGGATAGTGGCTTAAGTCTGTTCCACATATTGGATGATTCCCTTAAGACTTGTCGAATAACCCTGTTTGTGGGTATCAGTCCTAACTAGGTAATATCTATTTCTCGCGGTTTTTTGGAGCAAGGTCGTGGACTAGGAAAAACATGTTTCTGCTGTTTAATAAAGCACTTCTGTGATACGTATACTGTCTTTGTTGGAGTGAGTGTTTAGAATCTCCACGTAGTTTACAGGTAGATAATTAAATCAGTATGCAGACAGCATTTAAATTATAAGCTTTTTTCGGTCTTCAGAGTCTGGCAGGCTTATTTGCACACCAGTCAGTTCTCGGGTATCCTTATTATCCCAGTAACCAAATTGCAGAACGTTGTTTAATGTCACACAGTAGTTGTTCCGTAATTTATTAGGTATCTGTGACAACATGGATGTGATTGGCTCAGAGTACAGTCGAGGACATTTCAAATACTGCTTGATAGAGTTTAAAACACCTAAACAGTCTTGCACAAGGTCAAAGGCATGATACAATAAGCTATTTAATTTTGAAGCCTCTAGTCGGCAATACCATGGTGTTTACCCAAGGACGATGTAAAAATACCTAGTAGTCGCACGTCTTGACACTTTATAAAATCTATAAGTTGTTTACCAATTACTTTGTTCCCATCTGGGCCTGAGATTTGACATGTGAAGTTGTTGTAAATCTTTACTTTACAGTTGGAGAAGTTAAACACTCCATTCCAGTGGTCTGATCGTTGTCCACAATCGCATTGCTGATTCCACGGTGGTCTCCTTCCATGCAGAAGCCATGGTCTGATATTAGATACTCACTCATCTCGAGTTCATTAAAATTCTCGGCTAAAACTTGCGTTATGTCAAGATGCGAAACGTAATAGACTACACTTCCCTGTTACAATATTCCATGCAACTATTCCATTGGAACATCTATTTTAACTTCAGCTAATTCCGCTTTGTATGGTACAGCCACAGGATTTTTATATTTCTTCAAAAAGGTTTGCATTTTACCCAACATTTCTCTTCCTGACACACTATCGCTTCCATGTAGAACAGATTGTACCTTCGCCTTGACACCATGTTTTGCAGTGACGAACTTAACAAATTATTATGTAGATAATGGTGAAATAAGCCACACATCTCGTTCTTCAACGTTACAGATTATTCTATTCCGTAATAGTTGAGCCATACTAAGCACATTGAGGGAATCCATGTTGACACTTTCAGCTACCGAAGAAAGCTGACCGGTTGCGGTTGTCAAGCCGTCTTTTATATTCTAAAATTCTAAGGTGGCAGCGTATCGGGTCACGTGTTCTTCTAGTAATACACTCCTGGAAATGGAAAAAAGAACACATTGACACCGGTGTTTCAGACCCACCATACTTGCTCTGAACACTGCGAGAGGGCTGTACAAGCAATGATCACACGCACGGCACAGCGGACACACCAGGAACCGCGGTGTTGGCCGTCGAATGGCGCTAGCTGCGCAGCATTTGTGCACCGCCACCGTCAGTGTCAGCCAGTTTGCCGTGGCATACGGAGCTCCATCGCAGTCTTTAACACTGGTAGCATGCCACGACAGCGTGGACGTGAACCGTATGTGCAGTTGACGGACTTTGAGCGAGGGTGTATAGTGGGCATGCGGGAGGCCGGGTGGACGTACCGCCGAATTGCTCAACACGTGGGGCGTGAGGTCTCCACAGTACATCGATGTAGTTGCCAGTGATCGGCGGAAGGTGCACGTGCCCGTCGACCTGGGACCGGACCGCAGCGACGCACGGATGCACGTCAAGACCGTAGGATCCTACGCAGTGCTGTAGGGGATCGCACCGCCACTTCCCAGCAAATTAGGGACACTGTTGCTCCTGGGGTATCGGCGAGGACCATTCGCAACCGTCTCCATGAAGCTGGGCTACGGTCCCGCACACCGTTAGGCCGTCTTCTGCTCACGCCCCAACATCGTTGAGTCCGCCTCCAGTGGTGTCGCGACAGGCGTGAATGGAGGGACGAATGGAGACGTGTCGTCTTCAGCGATGAGAGTCGCTTCTGCCTTGGTGCCAATGATGGTCGTATGCGTGTTTCGCGCCGTGCAGGTGAGCGCCACAATCAGGACTGCATACGACCGAGGCACACAGGGTCCACACCCGGCATCATGGTGTGGGGAGCGATCTCCTACACTGGCCGTACACCTCTGGTGATCGTCGAGGGGACACTGCACAGTGCACGGTACATCCAAACCGTCATCGAACCCATCGTTCTACCATTCCTAGACCGGCAAGGGAACTTGCTGTACCAACAGGACAATGCACGTCCGCATGTATCCCGTGCCACCCAACGTGCTCTAGAAGGTGTAAGTCAGTCAGCAAGATCTCCGGATCTGTCCCCCATTGAGCATGTTTGGGACTGCATGAAGCGTCGTCTCACGCGGTCTGCACGTCCAGCACGAACGCTGGTCCAACTGAGGCGCCAGGTGGAAATAGCATGGCAAGCCGTTCCACAGGACTACATCCAGCATCTCTACGATCGTCTCCATGGGAGAATAGCAGCCTGCATTGCTGCGAAAGGTGGATATACACTGTACTAGTGCGACATTGTGCATGCTCTGTGGCCTGTGTCTATGTGCCTGTGGTTCTGTCAGTGTGATCATGTGATGTATCTGACCCCAGGAATGTGTCAATAAAGTTTCCCCTTCCTGGGGCAATGAATTCACGGTGTTCTTATTTCAATTTCCAGGAGTGTACATTCTAACAGTGCATTCTAAACTTCTAGCCCTGCTGTTCCATTTTGTATGCAAGGTGAGAGTACCACCGTATCTGGAGGTACTACCAAGTCCCTCACAGCACAATCCCAGTATCATGCGTGGATACTACCCTGCGATATGCCGTCTAGTTACTGCACTGTACTGGCGCTTCTGAAACCGTGTCCGAGCAAAACGCTGTATTCTACAGTAGAAATACTGCGCTCTACCACCCCGTCCGAAACCATGAACAGATACAGCCGAATGGTCTAAATCGTTTGTATTGCACGGTAGTACACTCTACAGACCTCTTTCTTGTACAGTTTGGTACTACACGTTCCGTGTAATGTATTGGTTCCATCCCATATATAGGTGCGGTACTGGTAAGGGACAGTCTCCGACCCATCCATTGATACCTTGCACGCAAAATAGCGCAACTGGACTAGGAGTTTACAATTCCTTTGCAAGTACAACTAAAATTTGAATGTATCACCAGGATATCACGTGATCGGAAGTGCCACCACCTTGGATCTTCAGAATATAAAAGAAGGCTTGACGGTCGAAACCTAACAGCCTTCTGTGGTAGTTGAAAGTGGCAAGATTCTTGTTCCTGACATTGGCACCATAAACTACACAGAAAGTGGTACGCACCTTAGCATGAAGAAATTAAAGGTATCACCTCCTATTATAGAACATTTTTGCGATATCATTATGGTAGGTGAAATCTGTAATCAGATGGACTGTCAAGATCAGTTAGAGAAGGGACGGTCTGTAATGTTAAAGAAGGTGATGTGTGGCTCATTTTACGATTGTCTATATATTAAATTCTTATGTTCGTCACTGAAAGACCATATGTCAAGACGAAGGTAGTATTTTTCCTATATGGAAGCGATAGTGTGTCAGCAAGATAAATATTGCGTAAGATCAGCAAACGAAGCAATGAAAAACTTTTCGAAGAAACATAAAATCCCATTGAAGAAATTACGCCTTTAAGTGCAGTTAATAAGGAGTGTGTTTTGAGAAAGAAATTTGGAATTGGAAGAGATCGAAGCCAAAAAGCTAAAATTGGGTGTGTATGGCAAAGACAACTGCCACAAAAAAAGAACATCAACTGCAATTGGAAAAACGAGAAGATACTGCAAACGTACAGGAGAGGATTACATAATGCTTTAAACACAATGTGTTCACCAATGTCGAATATAGAATATCTGCATTTATTGTTATTAGCAATGGTAAGTGCCTTTATGTTGAAGTCCTGTCCGACAAGGATGGATTGGTACACGTTTACTATACTGAAGGAGATACAAAAAACCTCTTTATAAAACTCTACTCCAAGTGTGAATCTGCTTAAAGTGATGGTTACAATGAATCCAATTGTGCTAGACTGGATGTTGTGCATTTAGCAACAGAAAAACTGTTCGCAGAGCTTAAAACCCATGGCATAAAACCCATGGCATAACGACCACTCATTCGCAAAAATTGTAAACATAAATTTCTATAAGGGAAGATGCACAAAAATGTGCGGCAGATGAGCTTTTAGCGTACACCCAGGAGGATGTGGAGTGTTATAACAACAGCATACTGCAGTAAGAGGTAAGATTAAAATCACCGAATAATATCGTCTAGAAGAATTGCTGGAAGGATCAGACCTAATTGTGAAAGCCCTAAAACGCATATATTACGGGAAAAAATTGGACATGTTTTAGAATTCGAAAACAAACCGACTTTTTACCTGTCAAAGTACTGGTTGGTAAAAAAACTAGAATAGTCCTATTTGGATTTAAATCAATAGATAAAAATTAAGATGGTTATCATTAAAACTAGAGCAAGCGCAATAAAGAAAGACTTGTTTTCTGTGTACAAATGTAAGTGCAGAAACTAATAAAGATTTTGTACAAGAATATTTGTTTTTAAATTCTCTCTGCCCTTCCAAAAAAATACAAAGTAAAAGATTGCTATTTGTGGTGAGTAAGTGGAGGCAATGCAATTCTCGTTTCTTACGTATATAAGGTGGTTGTGGCCTGCGCACACTTTTATATAGCAAATCGGCAGCCTCGATCCAGCTGTTTTCTAGTGGAGGCCATTTAACTAACGCTCTATTCTCATGACGTCCTATGAGCCTCACTATGAGGTACACATCCGTCACCGAGCCGTTCTGTAACTCATCTATGTAAAAGCATGCAGCAGTTTCAGTATCACTGTCGTCTTTTGTGATGTAGGTGGTAGGATTCGATCTCTGCAGTTTGGAACCTGTGAATGTTCCGGTTGACTAGTTGGTATGTGTGACTCCTCAAATGCTGTCTAGTGTTTTGAAATATGTACTAAATTTCCTAGATGAAATTGCTATTTGCATGGATTTAGCATTTTAATACGATTGTGTACTGTATCTAGAAGTCCATTATCATTAACATCGCCGGACGGGGTGGCCGAGCGGTTCTATGCGCTGCAGTCTGGAACAGCTCGGCCGGTACGGTCACAGGTTCGAATCCTGCCTCGGGCATGGATGTGTGTGATGTCCTTAGGTTAGTTAGGTTTAAGTAGTTCTAAATTCTAGGGGACTGATGACATCAGAATTTTAGTCCCATAATGCTCAGAGCCAATTTTCCATGAACATCGATTGGTGTCATCGTTATTGTGCCGTTTTTCGGTCGATTATAGTGTACAATTATTAGCAGGAGGATGTCGATTCATTTGTGTGAGCCACGACTATTGAAACAAATCTACATTTGGGCTTTGACTGTTCTGTTAAAGCATTTCACGATAGTCGCCTTCAGGTGGGTGAGTGTGGAGTCGTGATGTATTCACACCGATCCATCATAGTCTTGACATATTTACTGTATAATTCACCGCCGTGATTTGTTTGAAGTTTGTCTGGGCTTTTTGTGCAGCTTTTTTCTGCAGCAGTCACTCAAACACATGTGCTTCATCCTTCCCAGTTCTCGCTTTCATGCGTAATATCCATGCAAATTTAGAATAAGTGTGAATTGGAATTAAATATATATGAAGCCACTATTCCCATAGAACATTCCTTCATGTCGACAAGATCCGCGAGCCACAGACCATCCGCATCTTTAATCGTAACATATCTGAGAGCATATGTTTTGCGTGCTAGTTTGTGTACTACAGTCTCCATACGTATTCGATGATTCGTCTCTCTCTCTCTCTCATTAAGCTCAGATATTATTCAAACAACTTCATTTGGATGAGCTATATTACCAGCGTCAGCTGATGAGTGAGCTGTCGTTGCCGGTGTATTAGCTCACTGCTCACTGGCTGTCGTCGCAATATGTATGCTGCGGGAGTCGACTGCACACTCTTTTAGGCTGAATGACGGTACCATCATAGCTATTATTTTTTTTCCACGTCCAACATCGGTTTTATAACGAATTTGTACTTCGTAGAGTTTTGGATTTTCACATCCTTATGCATATCTGTCTAACGTAATATTTCAAATTTTTCACAGTATATTTCCGCATCTTCAGGTGACTAATATACAGTTTTTTCTTAGTTTTAGGAAAAAATGTTAAGTAGACCAGGTGTTCACTGAAACTATCACCTGTCTGTAGCCGGCTGCGGTGGTCTGGCTGTTCTAGGCGCGCAGTCCGGAACCGTGGGACTGCTACGGTCGCAGGTTCGAATCCTGCCTCGGGCATGGATGTGTGTGATGTCCTTAGGTTACTTAGGTTTAAGTAGTTCTAAGTTCTAGGGGACTAATGACCACAGCAGTTGAGTCCCATAGTGCTCAGAGCCATTTGAACCATTTGTACCTATCTGTATTGTGTTCTGATGTAAACTTACAGGCTGCGTGCGCAGATGTATGGTTTTCCTCTGCTCGCACCAAATGTTTTGTCTGTCCTAGCGTTGCTGTGATGTTGAACGAAGCTGGCAGTAGCGTCGTCCCCGTCGCCGTTGTGTAATTTCGCTGAGAGTACATCGGGAGATCCAGTAACTGGTTAAAAGATTTCTAGCAGTGTCGGCTCTCGATCCAAATGTCCTAACCTCAGCAGCCACAACTTCTCTCAAAAGACCATCCGTGCAGTGATGACCTCTCGACATCTCGTTATAAACTAATTAGATTCCTTATAGAGTGAGGCTGTATATATATCCGCTCTTCTATTTATTATGCTGCTCCCCCTTCTTGGTAACAGCTATTTTCCCTTCAGTTAAGTAGCCTACTTTCTCTTCAGTTGCATCAACCTTTTTGTAGAATGTCCCTCTCTTAATAACAGCTATCTCCCCTTCAGCTAAATCGTTAACTTTCTTTTTGACTGCATTACTCAGAACATCCAGCGTATTATTCAGTCTGAGAAGGGTATGACAATACGTCTCTAGTTCCTTGCGCACACCTCAAACTTTATATCCGAGAGTTTGAATTTTTGCATCTACGTAGAAGCGAATGTTTTATCTATGCACATCCATTCTGTCAGTCTGAGCTCCTGGCCTGCATGTGAATTTATTTAGGGTGATACGTATGCTAATGTATTCGCCTCTTTCCATGGCTGTATATCTATAGGAATTCCCGGAAGTTCCATTTATGCCCGCTACTATTCAGTTTCAGATTTGATGAATAACGTGAAACCGTTACTGGGAGTGATTCCAGCAACCTGCAAATTTCTGTACAAACTTATTGAACTACACTAGAGTGGTAAATGTGTTTTAAATTCAGGTTGTCCAGTTTGAATGTTATAATTGACTTTTTAATTTTTTTTCACTGCTACTCTGAAATTCTGGAATATGACTGATTCAGATAAAATACAACAACAGCCAGACAGCGATCCATACAGAAATATCGTCCAATTTGATCTCGGTTTCCCACAGCAACATTGTAACTCGACTGGGAATTACTGAGAGTAACTACTTTTTCCTGCAGGGGAATATCACAGCTCTCACTGAGTGTCGTGTATGTTACACGATCTACACCCTGTAATATCTCCTTTAATACACTACTGACCATTAAAATTGCTACACCACGAAGATGACGTGCTACAGATACGAAATTTAACCTACAGGAAGAAGATCCTGTGACATGCAAATTATTAGCTTTTCAGAGCATTCACACAAGTGGCGACACCTACAACGTGCTGACATGAGGAAAGTTTCCAACCGATTCCTCATACACAAATAGCAGTTGAGCGTCGTTGCCTGGTGAAACGTTGCCGTGATGCCTCGTGTAAGGAGGAGAAATGCGTACCATCACGTTTCCGACTTTGATAAAGGTCGAATTGTAGCCTATCGCATTTGCGGTTTATCGTATCGCGACATTGCTGCTATTGTTGGTCGGGATTCAATGACTGTTAGCAGAATATGGAATCGATGGGTTCTGGAGGGTAATACGGAACGCCGTGCAGGATCCCAACGGCCTCGTATCACTAGCAGTTGATATGACAGGCATCTTATCCGCATTGGTGTAACGGTCCCCTGAGTCAACAGACGGGGACGTTTGAAAGACAACAACCTACTGCCCGAAATGTTCGACGACCTTTACAGCAGCATGGAGACCATGGCTGCGGTTACCCTTGACGCTGCATCACAGACAGGAGTGCCTGCGACGAACCTGGGTGCACGAATGGCAAAACGTCATTTTTTCGGATGAATCCAGGTTCTGTTTACAGCATCATGATGGTCGCATCCGTGTGTGGCGACATCGCGGTGAACGCACATTGGAAGCGAGTATTCGTCATCGGCGGGAGGGTATGGGGATTACACGTCTCGGTCACCTCTTGGTCGCGCTGAGGGCACTTTGAACAGTGGACGTTACATTTCACACGTGTTACGACCCGTGGCTCTACCCTTCATTCGATCCGTGAGAAACCCGACATTTCAGCAGGATAATGCACGACCGCATGTTGCAGGTCCTGTACGGGCCTTTCTGGATACAGAAAATGTTCGACTGATGCCCTGGCCAGCACATTCACCAAATCTCTCACCAATTGAAAACGTCTAGTCAATTGTGGCTGAGCAACTGGCTCGTCACAATACGCCAGCCAATACTCTTGATGAACTGTGGTATCGTGTTGAAGCTGCATGGGCAGCTGTACCTGTAAACGCCATCCAAGCTCTCTCAGACTCAATACCCAGGCGTATCAAAGCCTTTATTATGGCCAGAGGTGGTTGTTCTGGGTACTGATTTCTCAGGATTTGTGCACCCGAACTGCGTGAAAAAGCACTCACATGTCAGCTCTAGTATAATATATTTGTTCAATGGATACCCGTTTGTCACCTGCATTTCTTCTTGGTGTAGCAATTTTACCATTGTGTATAATAACATACGATGGGTAACTGCTTCAAATTTTCAGTACTCCAACTGCTGACTTCAGCCCTAGAGAGAACAGAGAATTATCCTACTAAGAAATCCAGTTACTTCGACAGGTTGTAGCGATTGCCCATCTCGGTACTATCCATTGAAAAAGACCGATATGTGGGATTTTCCTGCCGTAATACATTACTGCCTACATTTCACTAACAGTGTAAGTTGTCCCCTAAAGTGAAGTAGCATGTTGAGAACGGCACTGGATGAACTGTGAGAGTAAATTCTATCTGTCGACACTCTGTGGTTCAGTGATTGTTCTCGAAGAGTCCTCGTCTCTCGTATAGCTGTCTCGTCGTCCACTGGACTTCGGCTCTCCAGGTCGTGGCATCAAACATTGCTGTTCTTAACAATGCTGCTTTTGGGATTGTTGCTCAGGCCATTACTTATAATTTCTTTGAAGACCATCCAATTTTAGGTTGGCCAAAGGGCATAAAAGTGTCCGATGTCAGCTGTGAATGTGAAATGGTTTTGTGAGTTATTTATGTTAAGAACAGCCTTCATTTTAGATTTATCAATATTTACGTGGTATTTAATTGATGAAGCCAGGTAGTCCAAGAAAACTTCGAGAGCAGAAACCCGAAATGGTCTGCAGCCTTTAAAATTGGTCGTATGAGATAACGAGAACCACATGTTGGATATGTGTTAAGAGTATTCTAGATCCACACGACCTATAACATCAGTTCACTGTGAACTGCCCTTCGATGTCTCTGTAGAATCTGTGGAAAGACATCGCTCTCCCCACCAATTTAACGGATGTGAAGTCACGGAAACAAAGTATAATTATGTACTTAACAAAAGAATTGAATCGACTGAAGGCTATCACTAGTTTAATTTAGTATTAACTGAAAAGAATTTTTCTGCTGCTGATTAAATTTATATCTGTGTTAATGAATGCGGGTACCCTTGACGCTGCATCACAAACAGGAGCGCCTGCGATGGTGTACTCAACGACGAACCTGGGTGCACGAATGGAAAAACGTAATTTTTTCGGATAAATCCAACTTCTGTTTACAACATCATGATGGTCGCATCCGTCTTTGGCGACATCTTGGAGAACACACATTGGAATCGTGTATTAGTCATCTCATTACTGGCGTATCACCCGGTGCAATGGTATGGGGTGTCATTGGTTACACGTCTCGGTCACGTCTTGTTCGCATTGACGGCACTTTGAACAGTGGACGTTATATTTCAGAGGTGCCACGATCCGTGGCTCTTCCCTTCATTCGATCCCTACTAAACCCTACATTTCAGCAGGGTAATGCACGACCGCATGTTAGATGTCCTGTACGGGCCTTTCTGCATACAGAAAATGTTCGACTGCTGCCCTGACCAGCACATTCTCCAGATCTCTCACCAACCGAAAATGTCTGTTCAATGGTGGCCGAGCAAATGGCTCGTCAAAATACGCCAGTCACTACTCTTGATGAACTGTGGTATCGTGTTGAAAGTGCATGGGCAGCTGTACCTGTGCACGCCATCCAAGCTCTGTTTGACTCAATGCCCAGGCGTATCAAGGCCGTTATTAGGGCCAGAGGTGGTTGTTCTGGGTACTGATTTCTCAGAATCTAATCACCCAAATTGCGTGAAAATGTAATCACATGTCAGTTCTAGTAAAATATATTTGTGTAATGAATATCGGTTTATCATCTGCATTTCTTCGTGTTGTACAAATTGTAATGGCCAGTAGTGGAGTTGGTATTTGGGCTGAAACAATGTTTTTGGAAAAAACACATTCATGCTCAAAGTGGACTCCATTCGGGTTTGTTAGGAGCGACATGAGACATTGTCTTGCTGCAGTTGGATGGACAATTATTGCATATCTGTTGGTGGGAAGGAGTACGGCACTCCTTCTGGTCATCTTACACGCCGTTACAGCTGCAGTCGTTTACAACAATGTCTTAATGCATCACCCACTCTGCCATGACACTGTCTACATCAGGTATTGGAATGCTGTGGGTTTTAATTGAAAACAATGAACGCCGTGCCCTGCCATGATACAGACTATGTCAGGTACTGGATTACAATGAGCTTCTACAGAGATTTTTTTTATGACACGCTTTTCAGCTGTTTCACGATTGCAGTGCAAATACTGGTAACTATAGCTCCACAACTTGCAGTATGAGAGATAAGAAATAATACACACACATGGTTATACCATCGAAGACAGTGGTGCCAAAGCAGAGTAAAGCCTTCCGAAACGCTTTCATAGAAGAAGACGAAGTAAATATTCCTAAATAAGAATCAAGGACTGCTGCCAACTTGAGTGACATAGAAGTAATGAAGCCACATAAATCACTTAATAAAAGAGTGTGCTGATGCATTATCTCCATTATTATTATTATTTACATTTTATGGCCTTCATTGCACCACTCTAGCCAACTTTATACAAAGAATTTTTCAGTTTCATTTCAATGCAGTACTTCTTCATTCTTTCGGCTCTCATCCTTCTTTCTTCATCGGAAGTCAGCCTTCCTATTGTCTGTTCGTTGAATCTCGTTTGCAGTCTAGTTTGTTCGTCTGTGAGTTTCCTGATTTCGTCAGTTTTGTTTCTTGGGTCTTCCAACATAATCTGTAGCTCATCCACATCTTCCTTGATTTCTGTAATCCACTAAATGTTACCCTTAGTATTCCACAATTTTACTGTTAATTCTCCTGATGATCCTGTTCTCTGGTGTTCTGATTAGGTGTCCACAATATGAAATGCGTTTCTTCCTGATTGTACTTATTACCGGTTCTATTTCGTTGCGGACTATTTCAATTATAACTACTCTCCAGTGTCCATCTTTCTGGTACGATTTGTTGATGCACTTTCTGATGATTCTTCTCTCTATTTTGAGTATTTTGTCTACTTGTGCAGCATTAGCTGTTTTGAGGATGGTTTCCCTTGCATATTACATCCATACTTTACAATCATATACAACTGTTCGCTTGACGAAAGAATCGGTACCCAAAGACTGGAAAGTTCCACAGGTCACAGGAGTAATCCACTTAATTACAGGCCCACATAATTAACGGCGATATGCACAGGATTATGGCACATATATTGTGTTCGAACATTATTAATTATCTCGAAGAAAAACGGTCTATTGACACGCAGTCAACATGGGTTTCGAAAACATCGTTCTTGTGAAACACAACTAGCTCTTTCTTCGCAAGAAGTGCTGAGTGCTATTGACAAGAGATTTAAGATCTATTCCGTATTTCTCGATTTCCGGGAGGCTATTGACACTACCACCCAAGCGACTGTAGTGAAATAGCGTGCTTATCGACTATCGTCGCAGTTATGTGACTGGATTAGTGACTTCCTATCAGAGTGGTCACAGTTCGCAGTAACTGACGGAAAGTCATCGAGCAAAATAGAAGTGACATCTGGCGTTCCCCAAGGTAGTGTTATGGGCCCTTTGCTGTTACTTATCTATGTAAAAGATTTTGGAGACAATCTGAGCAGCCGTCTTGGGTTGTTTGAAGATGACGCTGTCGTTTATCGACTAATAAAGTCTTCATAAGATGAAAACAAATTTCAAAACGATTTAGAAAAGATATCTGAACGGTGCGAAAATTGGTAGTTGACCCCAAATATCGGAAAATGTGATGTCATCCACATGAGTGCTAAAAGGAACTCGTTAACCTTCGGTTACACGATAAATCAGTCTATTCTAAAACCCCGTAAATTCAACTAAATACCTAGAAATTACAATTACGAACAACTTAAATTGGAAGGAACACACAGAACGCTTGGCAGTCCTCTTTTAGAATACTGCTGTGCGGTGTGGAATCCTTACCAGATAGGACCGACGGAGTTCATCGAAAAATTTCAAAGGAGGCCAGCACGTTTTTACTATCGCGAAATATGGGAGAGAGTGTCTGTCACAGAACTGATACAGGATTTTGGCTGAACATCATTAAAACAAAGGTGTTTGTTGTTACAACGGAATCTTCTCAGGAAATTCCAATCAAAAATTTTCTCCATCGAATGCGAAAATATATTGCTGACTTAGACCTGCACAGGGAGAAACGATCACCACAATAAAATAACGGAAATCAAAGCTTGTGCGGAAAGATATAGGTGTTCGCTCTTTCCGAGCGCTATACGAGATGGTAATAATAGAAAACTGTTTTGCTGATTCGATGAACCCTCTGCCAGGCACTTAGATGTGATTTAAGGAGTGTCCGTGTGGATGTAGATCTTATATGCTTTGAAACCCAAACACTTTGTTATTGGCCTTCCACTCTTAATATTCCATCTTCATCCTTATGTATATTGTATATTACCCTGCTTCCATGGTGCTTACCCATCTTTCCCAGAATTCCAAACATATGCACATATGCACATTTGTCGAACGATCCTCCAGGTCAACCAAATGTATGAACCTCCCTTGCACCATGTACTGCGAAACTGTCATCTCACAGATCCTCTATTTTCTTTTCCCTTCTTCTGTATATTGTTCTTAACAGCAACTTGGCCGATGAGCTGATCGTGCGATATTCTCACACTTGTCGGCTCTTGCAGTCTTCATATTAGAGCGAATGATGTTTTCAAGATAATAATTTGAGTTCTAGTCGTATTGTTGCCACTTTCCTCAATGGTTTTAGATTTTCTGATGAAGTGTTATCCATCCCTTCTACATTACACGGTCTTAAGTCCCCTAAAGCTCTTTTAAATTCTGATTCTAGTACTGAGTCCCCTATCTCTTTCCTACTGGTATCTGTTCTTTGTTCTGTCGCTTAAACAGGCAAGGTGTCCACTTCATAAAGGTCTTCAATGTACTTTTTTGACCTATCCGCTCCGTCGTCTGCATCTGACAGTGGAATAACCTGCTGCCTTCAGATCACCTAAGTTAAGCATGTTTGCGCTTGGATAGCACTTCAGTGGGTCACCGTGGGGACCTACCGAGTGCCATTGGCAGATGCGGCGCACTCAGACATTGTGAGGGCAATTGAGGAGCTATTTGATTCAGAAGTAAGGACACCCGTCACGAAAACTGACAATGGCCATGAAAGCGGCGTGCTGACCACGTGCTCCTCCGTATCTAAATCCAGTGACGCCAAAGGGCTGTGAACGACACGGTGGCTGGTCGGTACTGTGGGCCCTTATGGCCTGTTTGTTTTGCTTGAAGGCTGTTTTGTGGTTCCTGTATATTGAGTCTGTTCTCCTGATAATCATTTCTTTTTTCGGTTTCTTCATATTTTTCATGCTGGCATTTCGCCTTAGCTTCCATGCATTTCCTATTTATTTCATTCGTAAGTGACTTCTATTTCTCTATTCCTGAATTTACCTAAACATTTTTGTACTTCCTCCTTTCATCAACCAGCTGAAGTATGTCTTCTGTTGCTAAAGGTTTCTTTGTACTTATCTTCTTTGTACCTGTATTTTTCTTTCCAGCTTTCGTGATTGCCCTTTTTAGAAACTTCCACTTCTCATCAACCAAACTTTCTATTGCAGCACCTATAGCCCAACAGAACTTCAAGCGTACCTCGTCATTCCTTAGTACTTCTGTATCACACTTTTTCATTGATTCGTGCTGACTAGTCTCTTAAAATTCAGCCCAAACTTCATCGTTACTAAATTGTTAGCTCAGCGTATAACTTTTCCTTCATATACCTGTAGTCTAATATCTGATTTTGGAATCTCTGCCTGACTACGATGTAACCCAACCGAAATGTCTCCATATCTCCCGACGTTTTCAAAATACTTCCTGCTCTTCTGCTTCTTGAATAGAATATACACTAATAGTAGCTGAAATTTTGTTGCCGAAGTTAATTAGTGTTTCTCCTCCCTCATTTCTGGTACCAAGCCCGTAATCTTCCGTAGCTCTTTCTTCTACTCCTTCTCCTACAAAAGCCTTCCAATCCCTCATGAGTACTTGATTTTCATTTCCCTTTACGTATTGAATTATCGATCATATATATCCTTTGTCTCTTCTGCTTACGTCAACACATATTCCTGAGCCTTCATTGTCGGTGTTGATTTACTGTGTTGATTCTGATCACGGAATTCTTCACAGTAACACACTCTCTGTCATTATTTATTACTCATAACGAATTCCCACTATACCATTTTCTGCTGTTGTTGATGTTATCGTCTACTCATCCGACAAGAAATCCTTGTCTTCTTTCCATTTCATTTCACTGGCTGGTTCAAATGGCTCTGAGCACTATGGGACTTAACATCTGTGTTCATCAGTCCCCTAGAACTTAGAACTACTTAAACCTAACTAACCTAAGGACATCACACAGATCCATGCCCGAGGCAGGATTCGATCATGCGACCGTAGCAGTCACGCGGTTCCGGACGGAGAGCCTAGAACCGCTAGACAACCGCGGCCGGCCATTTCACTGACTCCCCACTATATCTAGACTGGGTGATTTCCGTTTTCACATTTTCTATGTTCTCTACAATGTTATAACTTCTGATTTTCTGCACCCCGACGTTCAACATAACCATTTCGTCGGTTATTCAATCTTTTTTTCGTGGTTACCTCGTCCTTGGCCCTTGGCAGCCCCTCCTGCGGATCTGAATGGGAGATTAGTATGAAATCTTTTGCCAATGGAGAGATAATTATGGAACTTTTTCATTTGCAGGCCACATGCCCTGTGGATACACATAATGTATCTTTAATACAGTGGTTTCCATTGCCTTCTCCATCCTCATTCTCCTGGTACGTCATCACGTACAATAAATGTGTATTCCGTGAGGTGGCCAGCAGCCGGCTGATTTATGACGTGTTAAGGCTAGTATCTTGTAACCTGTGTCCAGTATTCGAGGTCTCCTGGACATCTTGTTCAACAACGTGCTGCTAGACCACATGTTGCCCATACTGTCCTCACTTAACTTGGTTGTCAGCGCGTTTGAGTGGTGCTCTGGCAAGTGTAATGTCCAGCACTTTCATCCATACTCTATGCGGTAAGTGTTGCCTAAATATTGGAACACTTCCACACACAAACTCCCACAATTGAACTCTGGAGAGGATTTCATCCAAAATTGAATGATGTACCCGTTCCTCTTATCCAAAGTCAGTTCGTCTAGAAGCCCAGTTAGGAAGCATTTTGTGCTGTCAGAATTGGCAGCCGTCTGTACATGCTTTCACACCACGTACACACACAAATTTCCTTCATTCTTAACCACGTATAAAATGTCGTTATTCGTCATCCTTTCTGACGTTGCAGTTTCAATGACCCTTCTGCAATAGAACATGGCAACGTTTGTTATGGATAACATCTTTACAAGCGAGAACAACTGCCTGCTCTGTGTTTGCAATACTGTAGACTGGATTCCCCTAAAATATTTATCATCGTTGACCACCTACATATTCTTTGAAAAGTATTTCGTAATCATTGACACAGTGTAACAAAATTCTTTAGGTCGTCGATAACAGTATTAATAATAGAAATGCAAAACCGTCCTGTCTGCCTCTCTGATCACGCTAGTCTCGAAAACTACGGAACTAATTTCCATAGGGCTTTGCGACGGTAGCCAACGATTACTGTAGAGTTGCTGTTCTTCCTGACAGCACCCTATACCAACAAATCAGTTCCATCATTTACCTGTCGTTTCTTGTTCTGTAGGTGATTGTACCATTCACATTTCCGTTTAAAAAGAATAGCCCTATGCAGTTATAGAGTCGAGCCGCACATGTCTCCTTTCATGCCCCACAGCTAATTCACTGCAAATAACAGCCTATAGCAAAATGTCAAGTAGTCTATGCTTTGGCTAGAATTGGGATTTAATAAAACTAAAGTTAAATGAGTACTGTAACTGCTGGTTTCTATTCTAGCATCTGTAACTGATGAAGATGACAGAGAGTTATGTTGAATAACGTTTATTCAAGAAATGACATCTCAAACAAAAGGGAAGTCGTCCTACGATATTAATTAAAAATACAGACAGAAAATACCAGTATCGAATGCAGCATTGTTACTTGCGAGAATGGTAACAAAATCCACAAACTAAATACTCATCAAAGACATGCGGGAACTAAGTCCATTTTGTGATCACAACAATCGAAATATTCACCATCTCAAAACACTCATAGTTAACACAAGAGATACGAAGAATAGTAACTCATTCTATTCTCAGCTCCTTAGTACAAGTGAAAAAAATTACAGTGCTACTCCGAAGCACATTCAGACCCTTCGAAATACAAAGTCCCTACAAAAGTATTGTAGCTACCGTTCACCGTCAAGAATCAACCTTCTAGAAGACGGAATCACGCACGTTACTCTTCCAGAACTCGCCACAAAGTGCCCCGAATCACTCCCTTGTGGGATAGAAAGAAATGTTATAAAGATTCTGTCAAACTCAGATTATTTACAATATTTGTAACTTAATGTTTGTCCGGAAAAAAAACAAGCCAGTGTTCTTGAGCAAGTGTGCTCACGATAAATAACAAGAAATTGCCCTTCTACGGGGTGGGACGAATAAAATTGGCACAGATGAGTGGATCCAACTGGACGTCAGTTTATGCATTTAACGATACACTGTGACGTGCACACCATGTTTACCCCAACCATGTGATCCACACCAGTTCAGAACATAGGGAGCGCGACCCGAGTCACTGTGGCCGGACCAGTGCAATGTGGCCCATGGTACTCACATTGGAGCTGCTCACCCGGGTCACCTAACCTATCAGTGTGAGAATACTTTATGTGGGGAGCCTTCAAGCCTTAGGTGTATCACAACGACCCCTTTAGTCTTCCAGAACTACAGCAGAACATTTCAGATGAAACTGCAGCAATGATAACAGACCAGCTTCGATCCGCCATCAGCAACTTGTTGACCAGGGCCTGAAGGTGCCAAGAGATGAATGGCGGTCACTTTCAACGTATGTTACAGTCAGATTAGTACTGTATTTCCTTTCCTCTGCTCTGTTTATTTTATTTGCCCACCCTGTACATTGTTTAAACAACTACACTACTGGCCATTTTAATTGCTACACCAACAAGAAATGCATATGATAAACGAGTATTCACTGGACAAATATATTACCCTAGAACTGACATATGATTACATTTTCATGAAATTTGTGTGCATAGATCGTGATAAATTAGTACCCAGAACAACCACCTCTGGCCCTAATAACAGCCTTGACACGCCTGGGCATTCTGCCAAACAGACGTTGGATTGCGTGTATAGGTGGAGCTGCCCATGCAGCTTTAACACGATAACACAGTTCATCAAGAGCAGTGACTGGCGTACTGCGACGAGTCAGTTGCTAGGACATCATTGACCAGACGTTTTCAGATGGTGAGAGATCTGGAGAATGTGCAGGCCAGTGCAGCAGTCGAACATTTTCTGTATCCAGAAAGGCCCGTACAGGACCTCTAACATGCGGTAGTGCGTTATCCTGCTGAAATGTTGGGTTTCACAGGGATCGAATGAAGGGTAGAGCCACAGATCGTAACACGTCTGAAATGTAACGTCCACTGTTCAAGGTGTCGTCAATGCGAACAAGAGGTGACCGAGACGTGTAACCAATGCCAATCCATCCATCACGCCGGGTGATACGCCAGTATAGTGATGACGAATACTCGATCCAACGTGCGTTCACCGTGACGTCGCCGAACACGGATGCGACCACTATGATGCTGTAAAATGAACCTGGATTCATCCGAAAAAATGATGTTTGGCCATTCGTTCACCCAGGATCGTCGTTGAGTACACCACCGCAGGCGCTCCTGTCTTTGATGCAGCGTCAAGGGTAACCGCAGCCATGGTCTCCTAGGTGATAGTTCATCCTGCTGCAAACGTCGTCGAACTGTTCTTGTAGATGGGTGTTGTCTTGTAAACGTCCCCATCTGTTGACTCAGGGATCGAGACTCGGCTGCACGATCCGTTACAGCCATGCGGATAAGATGCCTGTCATCTTGACTGCTAGTGATACGAGGCCGTTGGGATCCAGCACGGTGTTCTGTATTACCCTCTTGAACCCACCGATTCCATATTCTGCTAACAGTCATTGGAGCTCGACCAACACGAGCAGTAATGTCGTGATACGATAAATCACAATCGCCATAGTCTACAATCCGACCTTTAACAAAGTCGGAAATGTGATGGTACGCATTTCTTCTCCTTACACGAGGCATCACAACAACGTTTCACCAGGCAACGCCGGTCAAGTGCTGTTTGTGTATGAGAAATTGGTTGGAAACTTTCCTCATGTCAGCACGTTGTAGGTGTCGCCACCGGCACCAACCTTGGGCGAATGCTCTGAAAAGCTAATCATTTGCATATCACAGCATCTTCTAGCTGTCGGTTAAATTTGAAGTCTGTAGCACGTTATCTTCGTGGTGTAGCTATTTTAATTGCCAGTAGTGTAACTACTTTTGAAAAAACACAGTTTTTTAATAGTACTTGTAATCAACATTAAAATAAAGTTACAGCCAAAATAGTAAAGCATTCATTAAATAAATACCTAACTATGACAATCTGAGATATTGGTGCTGTGTTCATTTCCTGTGTGGCTGACACGATGGTCTTACAAACATTTGACCAATGAAACAGATATAGAAGACGTCGTAAATCAACACACAATGTAGATACAGATATGTGCTCTTCACGGATGACGGCTATTGTGCAGTGCTATCATCCTATATAACTTTCGTTGAAATCGCATTAAGCAATTAAATGTTGCTAATTCAGATGTTACTTGTGTAAATGTTCATTCGCTGTGCAATATTAAATTTGCTGTTTTAAAGATATTGAAATTACTGGTGTCTCATTGGATGCGCCTCGTTGTTCTGAGATCGCCGACGTACTCAGATTTCCACTTACATTTGACTGTGAGCTATTGTCAAATGTCAGAGAGCTGTAGCTTCGGTAGTTTTACGATTCTCTGAAACTCCGCTGATTCTTGGAGCATCCCCTACACAAAGTTCATGAGACTAATACACGTCAAAACTTCCAGCTAAACACGCGTAACGCTGTTGTTTCCACAGGTAACTTGAATGTAGGTTGGGACAAAATATATGCTGTATTTCGTTAAAATGAGAATACAGAGCAAAAGTACGGTAATTTAAAGTTTTAGCTAATTACCTGCTCAGCATAGTAGTCTGGATGTTTGGTTCAAATGGCTCTGAGCACTATGGGACTTAACTGCTGTGGTCATCAGTCCCCTAGAACTTAGAACTACTTAAACCTAACTAACCTAAGGATATTACAACATCCATATCCGAGGCAGGATTCGAACCTGTGACCGTTGCGGTCACGTGGTTCCAAACTGTAGCGGGTAGAACCGTACGGCCATTCCGGCCGGCGTCTGGATGTTTAATCATCACAGTGCAGTCCATCAACGAAACGGTAGAAGGGGCTGTTAGTTTCGTAGTACACTGAAGAACAAATACGTAAATGGAGCTGTTAGTGACAGAAATATTTTAGGATGTTTTTGTCATTGACAGAATAAAGCACTGAAATCTTACCTTTATAACTAACAACGAATTTCCTTTGTGTTTATATATGGATTTATTGATTTCGCTTTGTGTTTTAAAAACTTAACAACACCACTTTGCTTCTTTCGGCAGGGTTTATTAATATCCTTCGGTAGAAAAGACAAATATGAGAAGTTGGGTTTGTGATTTGGGTGCCTACTCATGGCATTTTTATTTCGTTTCATTTGAGAATAAAAACCTAAATGTAATGTCTTCTGAAGAATGATGAATTTGCTAATACTAATCCTGTTAATCCACAAGTTGCAAAGAGAAAAATTAATTCTAGAGCTCATAGTACTGGCGGGTTGTACTTGAATTTAGTTCCATATAATTTGGCTAATATTTGAGTACATTCATTCCTGTAGGTACAGCTATAATTATTGTTGATGATATGAAGTATCGGTCTGAAGAGTCCAATGAAGATAAGCGAGATTTGATGAGGCTCAAGAGCATTAGTTTTCATCCCGCTCTTTGGAAACTCCTCTCGCAAGTGAGGAGTGACGTAATTGTGATCCAGAGTGTCATTCATTATCTGACTCCTCACAACCCTTCACTAAGAGTGTGGCAGAGTGATGATTTTTTATACCTCAAATCCCATTTGTTACTAACAATTTGCCACTTCGCTTTAAACGTGTACAGCTACTGAGCTCACGTTATGCCTTGACTATAAACGAAGCACAAGAACAAATGATGCCTGTTCCGTGCGTGTTGCGTGTTTTGTTAGTTGACTTTCACACGGATTGGTCTGCGTGGCCATTCTCCCGTGTTAGTGAAACAAACAAGCTTTTCGTTCATGTATCAAATCATCTTACTTCAAACATCGTATAAAGGATGTTGAATAAGTGATGCAATACATTTTTCCTGAAAGGACATTGGTTACATTTAGGATCCCAGTACACCATATTATTCTCCAGTATTTCGATTAGAAAATCCTATTTTTCAACATAACATCTGTTCAATGCGACGGCATTACGCCACCTTACTGCGAGCGCCAGTATTCCCGCATGGTACCACTGTCCTGGAAGACGTCGAGGCCAACATCGTGTTGCATCACTAACGTCCCCATCATGCAGAGTGCATCCTTGATTGAGCCTAATACACTCCTGGAAATGGAATAAAGAACACATCGACACCGGTGTGTCAGACCCACCATACTTGCCCCGAACACTGCGAGAGGGCTGTACAAGCAATGATCACACGCACGGCACAACGGACACACCAGGAACCGCGATGTTGGCCGTCGAATGGCGCTAGCTGCGCAGCATTTGTGCACCGCTGCCGTCAGTGTCAGCCAGTTTGCGTGGCATACGGAGCTCCATCGCAGTCTTTCACACTGATAACATGCCGCGACAACGTGGGCGGGAACCGTATGTGCAGTTGACGGACTTTGAGCGAGGGCGTATAGTGGGCATGTGGGAGGCCGGGTGGACGTACCGCCGAATTGCTCAACACGTGGGGCATGAGGTCTCCACAGTACATCGATGTTTTCGCCAGTGGTCGGGGGAAGGTGCACGTGCCCGTCGACCTGGGACTGGACCGCAGCGACGCACGGATGCACGCCAAGACCGTAGGATCCTGCGCAGTGCCGTAGGGGACCGCACCGCCACTTCCCAGCAAATTAGGGACACTGTTGCTCCTGGGGTATCGGCGAAGACCATTCGCAACCGTCTCCATGAAGCTGGGCTACGGTCCCGCACACCGTTAGGCCGTCTTCCGCTCTCGCCCCAACATCGTGCAGCCCGCCTCCAGTGGTGTCGCGACAGGCGTGAATGGGGGGACGAATGGAGACGTGTCGTCTTCAGCGATGAGACTCGCTTCTGCCTTGGTGCCAATGATGGTCGTATGCGTGTTTGGCGCCGTGCAGGTGAGCGCCACAATCAGGACTGCATACGACCGAGGCACACAGGGCCAACACCCGGCATCATGGTGTGGGGAGCGATCTCCTACACTGGCCGTACACCTCTGGTGATCGTCGAGGGGACACTGAATAGTGCATGTTACATCCAATCCGTCATCGAACCCATCGTTCTACCATTCCTAGACCGGCAAGGGAACTTGCTGTTCCAACAGGACAATGCACGTCCGCATGTATCCCGTGCCACCCAACGTGCTCTAGAAGGTGTAAGTCAACTACCCTGGCTAGCAAGATCTCCGGATCTGTCCCCCATTGAGCATGTTTGGGACTGGATGAAGCGTCGTCTCACGCGGTCTGCACGTCCAGCACGAACGCTGGTCCAACTGAGGCGCCAGGTGGAAATGGCATGGCAAGCCGTTCCACAGGACTACATCCAGCACCTCTAGGTTCGCCTCCATGGGAGAATAGCAGCCTGCATTGCTGCGAAAGGTGGATATACACTGTACTAGTGCCGACATTGTGCATGCTCTGTTACCTGTGTCTATGTGCCTGTGGTTCTGTCAGTGTGATCTTGTGATGTATCTGACCCCAGGAATGTGTCAATAAGGTTTCCCCTTCCTGGGACAATGAATTCACGGTGTTCTTATTTCAATTTCCAGGAGTGTATATGGAAGGAGCGAGATGCGGCCTGTAGAGTGGATGAGAGAGTTCATTGATGATCTGTGAGCTCCTGTCGGTTACGTAAACCTGTGAGAGGTCTTGAGTTGTCATGAAAATGAAGAGTTCGTTTACATTTTTATGGAGACGAACACGTTGATGGCGTTTCTTCAGTTTTCTAGGGTTCCTACCAATACTCTTTAAAGTTGATCGTTGCACCATGAGGTAGGACATCAAACAGAATAATCCCTGCAAAGTTCCAGAGGTCGTCGCCCAAACGTTACCGGCTTGGGGTAAGGCCTTGAACTTTTCTTCAGAGGAGAAGTGGTGGGGCGCCACTCATGGACTGAAGTTTCGTTTCCGGTTCGAAGTTATGAACCCACGTTTCCTCGTCTGTGATGATGTTCGATAGAAACTGTCACAATTAGGCTCGTAACGCGCGAGGTACTCCTCACAGACAGTTATTTGTTGCTCTTTACGGTCTCATGCTGAGGGACGAGGAACCGAGCAGTGACGCAGCTTCGAGTACCCCGGGAGGTGGATGAGTGTGACAGAGCTTCCAACAGAGACGGCCAGTTGTGCAGCGAGGTGTTTGATTGTGGTAAGTCGACCACCTCGAATAAAACAGCCTGTTCCAACATTGTAGCAGTTGTTACTGCATTCGACCGGCCGGCACTTGAAAAACCGAACAGGTTGGCGTGACCTCCACACTGATTTTGTTCACTGCCAGGTCTCCGAAGAAATTGTGCAGGCGCTTATGAATATCTGAGATGGTACTGTTTTCCACTAGAAGAAACTCAATGACAACTCACTGCATAGAATGCGCCCCCTTTACAGGCGCCATTTTGAAGATTACGTATAGCGCCATCACTTATCGAAACGTCAAGAAAAGTGTAGGGGCTGTAACGATGATATTACGCGTATTTTGCCGAAACTGTCCGAGCAAGAAAAGTGTTGTTTTGCTTAGTAAACGCCCCTCGTATACCAAGATGTTTTATAATTAAAAAATAGAATTCCACGTGTAAAAAATCTTGGGCGAAGCTATAAATAAATATCCGGACAACACGAGGTTGCCCAGATAGTAATTAGCATTTATATCCAAACATCGAGTATAGATTTAAGTGTAAGGAAGTCGTTTCTGAAACTATTTGTGTGGAGTGTAGCTATGTATGGAAGTGAAACATGGTAGATAAATAGTTTAGACGAGAAGAGAATAGAAGTTTTCGAAATGTGGTGCTACAGAAGAATACTGAAGATTAGATAGGTCGATCACATAACTAATGAGGAGGTATTGAATAGAGTTAGAGAGAAGAGAAATTTGTGGCACAACTTGACGAGAAGAAGGGATCGGTTGGTAGGACATATTCTGAGGCGCCAAGGGATTACCAATTTAGTACTGGAGGGCAGAGCGGACGGTAAAAATCGTAGAGGGAGTGGAAGAAATGAATACACTAAACAGATTCAGAAAGATATAGGTTGCAGTAGATGCTGGGATATGAAGTAGCTTGCACAGGATGGAGTAGCATAAAGAGTTGTATCAAACCAGTCTCTGGACTGAAGACCACAACAACAACAACAACAACAACAGTGTGAAGAACAGTAATCATGGTGAAAGAAAAAAGGAAAATTAGATGAAGACAAGCATTTAATTTCCTGTAGTCAGCAAAGAATATATGATCATTAACAACCACATGTCAAATAATAGCGCAACACGTTTCAGTAAAAGAATACCAAATTACGTTCAGGCGGAGACTGAAGAAGAGGAGTTCTTTAAACTTACAAAAAAATGAAGATCCCAACCACTGATGAAGCGGTTTCTGTCGCTGAAATGCTTCATGTTAAGTCAAAGCCGCTATGAAAAGAAACGTTTCAAAAGCCAATGACAAGCGTCCATAAAACATATTTACTAAATGTATTGACTGCCTACGAAGTAATAAGATCACTTTAGTCAGCGAGAACGACAAGTAGCGAAATACCGAGTGATGTAAGTACTATACTTCTAAGCAGAGCCTCGTGATTTTGGGAACGGGTTTGAGGCAGGAACTCGGGGTAACAGAGTGAAGCGAGGTCGGGAACAGGTAATCTAATGGCCAACCTCGTAGTGCTTTCACTGCGCAGGCAGAACACATTTTCTTTTCCTCCCGCGGCGCTCGGAAAATACGAGGAGACGCGGTGGCCCGACCTTAATGGAGCGCACTTAGAGTCATTAAAGCCTGCGCTCTGGAGTGGACACTCCGGCGCCGCCGTGGCCCTGAGGAGAACCTCGGCCCCGGGCCGGCAGATGATCACAGGTGTTGGCGTCTCACGCTGTCGAAAGGCAGCGAGCGTGGAAACAAAGTACGGAGAAGAAAAGCACTTTTCTAACTCCAAGGAGAAAACGAAAGTGAAAAATTACTACATCCAAAAGGGTCATCCCAGTTTTGTTATTAGTATCTCACGCAAGGCGAAACCGAACTGTACAGACGACGTTTCGAAGGTGGTTCAGGGCTATTTTGTAACAAATTTGGTTTATGATTACACTCACAGGAATTGTGATGTGGTGTCCTTCGCTGCGGGATCACATCGGAGTAACGTCGTTTTGCTGCCGTCCCATTGCATACATTGAACCCATACACTAAACGCATATCCACAAACACTTCGTCAGTAAAGCCTAATACTGTGTATCACTGTTAACGTAAAACTAATACTACAGGAAAACAAATCCCAGACAGCTGAGAGCAGTTCTGAATGTACGCTGAAGGAGTATGACTACAGTGGGTGAAATTTCCTACAAATGTTTCCTGAAAGGACGGAATAAGAACGACACACAGCAAATAGTGTGGGCATTTGCACTGTTGTGCAGATATTTTCGTTGCAATATAACTACAAAGAGAAGTCGGATTTTTATTGTTCTTTATTTGTTTATTTATTTCACCTTATCTGACTACTGCCATCACTCTCTCTCTTTTATTAGACTACCGTGTCACTCGTACAGTACCTGATTTCCAACATAGTTACCTGGAAAATATAACTTCAATGTTACAAATAGTACTAAAACGCTTTGAGTGTCTATAGGGACAATGGAAGTAAATCTCATTGACTGTGACCTAGTAAAATTAGTACTGGCAGTACTTCTCTACTGCTGCAGCCACTAATAATGATAACAGTAATATTAATATTAATTATAATAATAACAGTAATAATAATAATGAAAAAGTTAACAATAAAGATAATTGCAGGCATAAAAAGAATTTGTAGGCGTACAAAAGAGATGTTTTCGATACAGCGAGTTCTGAAACGGACAAACTTAAGAAGTTTGCAACAGCTAAGAAAGCACGGAAACGAGAATCTGGTTGGAAAGGAGGATGTACGAGGGTAACAAGTGCGTACAGTGGTAATCATGTACAGCCGCGAGCTTACGTCCGAGCATTGCTCGGCTATTGTGAAATGGTAACTGCCTTTTCAATGCTGCTATCGTCCTTACACAGAAGCGCTGCATTCTGTGACGTCACTAGTGCTTGCTCCAATGCCATACGAGGTAATGTTCTCGTTGCCGTCCGCCACACCCGCTTCAACCTTCAGCTAGTCGGGTCCCAAGCCGTGCTGAGATGCAGGCCGTCGTCTTTATTGAGGGTGTTGTCACAAATTTTTATCTGTTTCTCTCCTTTTATTGTGCTACCCCAGAAACTGTTAGTGTAACGACAGATGTCTTGTCAAATGCCATATGATGTCTGTTTTCTAGAACACATTTTGCTCTTTCTCGGGGTACCGAAGGCGAAAACAGTTCTTGTGGTCTACACAACGCTGTTTTTATAGTTTTGCATAACATGAAGAGATGCAATGCCTTCTTGCACATTGCAGCTACGTTTTGAGTCAAGTTTAGATTTCAATGTATTATTACTCCTAGACTCTTTGCTGAGGGAGAGTTGCTATTCGCAATCGTTTAGGGTTCACGATATATCCATATAATGTGCATAGAATGACCAACCATTACCCATTACGTTTAGATGGGCTGAGATTTAACTTTACATCCTGAGCCTAATTTGATAGTGCACGCAGGTCGAGACGGACATACTCGATAACTCTCTTCAGATTTATTGATTTTTCAAATGGTTCAAATGGCTCTGAGCACTATGGGCCTCAACTGCTGTGGTCATCAGTCCCCGAGAACTTAGAACTACTCAAACCTAACTAACCTAAGGACATCACACACATCCATGCCCGAGGCAGGATTCGAACCTGTGACCGTAGCAGTCGCACGGTTCCGGACTGAGCGCCTAGAACCGCAAGACACCGCGGCCGGCATTGATTTTTCATTTAAATAGAACTGGAGGTTATAAGAGTACTTGGGGTACTTGCAGGACAACACCGATGACAGCTCATTGACATACAATGAAAAGAGCATGGGACCGAATATCAAACCCTGGAGGAGGCCAGATACTACTTGCCTCCAATGTGACTCTATGGTGGCGGATACGACGCATTGCTGGCGATACGTCAGTTATGAGTGAAGTCAGTGCACTGCATTTTGCAAGAAATTTAGACTGCTGATTTTGGCATTTAAGATGTCGAAGTCGTCCGTGTAAAAGGCGTTGCTGACGTCTAAGAATCACATGGCAGTCGCCTCCTTTGCATCCATGGCAATCTTCAGGTCATGTGTTTTATTGAGACAGATATTGCACAATGATGTTTTCAGAAACCTGACCTATTCGTCTATTGGCCGGGCGGGGTGGCCTAGCGGTTCTAGGCGCTATAGTCTGGAGCCGAGCGACCACTACGGTCGCAGGTTCGAATCCTGCCTCGAACATGGATGTGTGTGATGTGCGTAGGTTAGTTGGGTTTCAGTAGTTCTAAGTTCTGGGGGACTGATGACCTTAGAACTTAAGTCCCGTAGTGTTCATAGCCATTTGAACCAAGTAGGTTGTTTGTAGTTACGTAATTTGTTAGCTGATCGTGGACTCTATATTCAAAGGCCTTGTATAGTGCAGGAAGAATAGATCGGTAATCAAAGGATGCTGCGGCAACATCCCTTTTAGATAGTTGCTTAACTAGTCCCGGTTTCCAGACCTCGCGGAAATTACTTGGGGCTAAGGAGTGGTTGAAGATATCGGTGGATTATTGATAAGCTTCACCACTTGAATTGTGATGCCATCACGCCCAGTAGATGCTGATCTGAAACGCATGATTTGCTTTTTGACGGTACTGCAAGTAATCGATTAGATAGAATTTTTCGTGGCTAAAGTCGTTTATGCCCTTGAAGAAGTAAATGAGTCTTTGTTTCGTTTGTGGTTCTATTATGGTTGTAATTAATGTGAAATATCGATTTAGTTCTTCGCGTGGGATAACAGAAACAGCTGCTGCTTTTACAGTTTTTGCGTTGCCTATACCAAGACCATGGAGGTTTTTTCAGAGGGCAGGTGGAGCATATCTGTTGTCGGTTTATCTACGCGCATGCCTGACTTTTGCATTTCTCACAACTTGACTTACTCTGTTCCGCTCGTGCTTGTACACAATTTGGTTTTCAGACCTGGGGCGCAGTTTGAATGTCAAACGTGCGGCGGTTCTGAGACTGATGAGCTGTTTCAGTTATTCAGTTAGCCAAGATGAAGGATTCCTTCTTTTTTTCCGGTATCTAGGGGAGCATATTCGTCACATAGTTCAATAGGTTTGTTAGTAAATCGATAAGGCTACAAATGAAATTATATTACTCTGTAACAAACAATAGACAACGGGTTCGTTACACAGTAACACTCAAAAATTATCAGAACACCCGCCGAAAATGTTATTGGGGTTTGGGTGCACTGTGTAATCTATTCATTCTTTCAGAGTGTCTGTCAAATCACTATACGTAGCATACTTTCATGTTTTATATCCACGAAGTTGTCGTTAACAAACAATATATTATTTAACACTGTTTGAAATGAATTATACCACTCTGCTTCTTAGATGGGTATCACAACACAATTCCTACGTTCGACTATCACAGTGATGCTAAAATGACTGAGCATGGACTTGAAATACGGTTAACGTTGCGCACATGGGGTTCTGTGTCTATAGTGATTATGCGAAACAAGATTACCTCTCTTCTAATATCGGTTATGTACTTAGTGACAGAACGGTCGAAACGGTAAGAAGGATCCGAAGTCTGACTTGTGGAACCTCAGACCTCTTTCACTGACGTCGGATGTAAATCCAGTTGAGAAACTGTGGGGCAGAGTCGTCCGGGCTTCTAGTGCCCTGCATCTTCCACACAAGGGGAAGGCCTCAGACACGGCCAACCGATGCGACTCAGATTTGGCAGGTCGCTTGTGTACAACCTAAAACGAAGGAATCTAAGATATTTTGGGTCACCACCCCCATGTTTTTGAGAAAATCACCGCTAAAGGTTACGACGAGCGATCGACTCAAAATTGGGGGGATCGATAGATAATCGTAAATAGAGAATTTTTCATCATGAGGTATGGGGTCCGAAAACCCATACTTTTCCAGAAATCGAGGTAAGAAAATGTTACAACTGCCTCGTCTGTACCCACATGGTTAACGCCTCTCGCCTACATCGCCGATAGCGCAACGGCCAAAGGCCGGCACGGTAGCTCAGCGTGTCCGGTCAGAGGGTTAGCTGCCCTCTGTAATAAATAAAAAAAAACCGAGTGAATGGATCAACGAAGAACCTAAATGGGTGTCATCGGACGTCCGCCTCGTGCAATGAACAATATCGAACAAAGTGAGATTAAAAAACGAAAAAAGGTAACTGGCTGGAATTGGAAAATTCGGGTTCGAATCTCGAAGAAACCCGGCGGATGTTATTCTTTTGGTTTGTATTTTTCCCTATCTCAATTGATAGGGATAGGAGGGTTAACAAGATAAATAAATTAATAAGATAAAAATATGGATCCTCAGAAGGAATCACAGATACCCAACCGTGCGACGCTTGTTTACAGCGAGGCACGGGATAGAATGCACGCGGGGAGAGTTATGTTGTCCCGGTTGCCTCTTCGTCGTATCATAGGGAAGGAACAGTGTAGCTGTCGAAAGATTGTATTCATTAGATGCTCTTGGTGCCGTGAGTATATTTGTTTCGAATGTTTATGTGACAAGTACCATCCATCTAGTTGTTCGAAGAAAAGTGATGACACGTAACAGTGACTGGAAGAGCCATTGTAAAGTGACCTGGAATAACATTTTAGTTGTTTACTATCCCAAGAGGTTTGACAAATTTATTTGCCTGTCTTATTATCATTCCTTGTTGATTTGCTTACCTTATTAACCCTCCTGTCACTATCAACTGAGATATGGAAAAATTCAAATCCGAGCCGAATCGGTTGGCCGTGTCTGAGGCCTTCCCCTTGTGAGAAACATAGTGTAGATGTCTGTGTCACTGGAGTCGGAATGTTTCCACATACACGTCAGTACCTTCCCGAAACGCACTGACTGTCTTCCTGCGCGTCCCACAGCGATCCGCGATTCAGTAGGTGGGTAATTTTTATAGTTTCATATTCTCCAGTTATTTCCTGCATTTTAATACTTACTGGTGTAAGACCTGTTAGAATGCACAACGCTTCAGTAGACATTGTTCTGTAAGTCTTGCCAGTCTTTATGTTGATCTGGTGCTGGATTGTAGGAATCTTCATGCAGTTACATTTTCTACTTGTATTGAATTTTACGTTAACCAGGGGCCTAGAAACGACGGAGAGACTCCATCCCCGCCGCAGCCGCAATGGTCCACAGTCCCACAACGACTACCGCAGTCCACGTCATCCCTCCGCCACACCACACCGAACTACTCTTTCAGGGTTATTGTGCGGTTCGGCCCCCGGTGGACCCCGCTGGGAACGTCTCACGCCAGACGAGTATATCCTCTACGTTTGCAGGGTAGAGTAATGGTGCTGTACGCGTACTGGAGAACTTTTTTGCGCAGCAATCACCGACATAGTGAAGCTGAGGCGAAATAACGGGAACCAGGCCGCATTGGCCGAGGTAGATGGAAAACCGCCTAAAAGCCATTCACCGACTGGCCGGCTCAACGGACCTTGACAAAAGTCCGCCGGGCGGATTTGTACCGGGGACCAGGCGCTCCTTCCCACTCCGGAAAGCCGTGTGTTAGACCGTACGACTAAGCTGGCGGGCTACATTTTCTTCTTACTACGTGAATGCAAACAGGAGCTGCTTATATCAACATTGAAAGTGTAGCGCCGTTGTAAACTATTTTCATTGCTCCCGAACCAAGTCCCCTGTTGAGTCTTCCTGATTTATATAGAGAATGAGTACGTTTCGTGCAATTTTCAGTCATGTACTCTTAATGTCTATTAATCACAAATTTAGAATCAATAATTGTACCCAAGTACTTCAACCGTTGAACTTTTTGCAAAACATTATCTTGTAGTACGATACAAAATGTTGCTTTGTCTTTACGTCTTCTCCTTGTTATTAGCATTATTTTCGATTTTCGCTCAGTGAAACGGATTTTCTTGTTTGGGTTCAAATTGCGATTTTTTTTACTTATCTGTTGCAGAGTTAATCAAAAATAGCGATGTTATCTGCTTTGGTAAACACGGATAAATCATCTGTAAATGCTACCGTTTTTGTGTTTGCTGTGAAATCAGAATAAAACAGAGAATTATACTGTATATTCAAAAATCCTTGGCCACAGCAAGACCCCTGCGAGCACCCTTTTGTCACCTTCCCTTCTAGTATGATGCTGTTAGACTCCCACACTACTATACTATTACTACAGAGCTTTTTGCTACGTTATGTAAGTTCCTCGGACATCCAAATTCGAATAGCGCTTTAAGGAAGCTGCGCCACCAATCTGCGTCAAATGATCCCCAAACGACAAGACTGATCATTATTATATACTGTGCTTGTGATATTCTTTCCTGCGCCAAGTTCTTAACAGCCAACAATGCATCGACTGTCCCTTTGTGTGGCGTAAATCAGTACTGATGGCTGCTTAGCAGATCCTTAGAGACTCTGTTAATCTATAGCTTTTCAGATACCCTTCCCTCAGAAAGCTAATGGCGCGAAATAGGACACTTCCATGCTGTTTTCTTTACCTGGTTAGAGAATGGGTACTATTTTAGCTCTTTTCCACAAAACAAGCTCCTATATAAAGCGGTAAGGTAGTTGGAACAAACGCTATACGATCGACGACGAAGGAGTCTTATTTCCGCGCAAGATCGTTATTATCTTGAGTTTCATCTCCTCAGGAAAAAAATATTGGAACATATTGGTGGCAGTTTCGGTTAAATCGGTTGTGGTCGTGTTTTCAGTTGTCCTTAGCGTTGTCATCGGAGTATTATTTCTGATTTTACGTGATGCGATTCGCTAGACTGCGTTCCAAGGGCTATTGTTAGGGTCTATCTGCAGTATTGATTCCAGGATTGTTTTTTCTGCTTTCTGTGTAGGTGTGCTGTAGTCTTTCTTATCTTTACAATATTGTGTCCTTTGTAGCTCCATCAGATGTTCGCTGCTCCTTGTCCTTTGGTACATTTGCCTTAACGTGTTGCTTCTTTTTTCGCACAGAGGTTGATTCTGATGCCCACCAGGGGACAAATTTTCTACCATTTCCGTACTTCAGCTGGCTTTGTATCTTGAACGCTTTATTGCATTAGATATCTAAATATTTTTCAAATTCTATGATACGAGTTTCAGGTCTTGTTTCGTCTTGAACTTTTGGTGCCAAATTTTGCTGTATTTCTTCTAACTTGTATGAGTCCGTGTTTGGTAAATATTTGTGCATAGGTTCTTCAACAAGTACCCACCAGAATCTCTCAGGCTTTCGTCTCTAAAGTAAAATTTTTTAAATTGGAATTATACTTACGGCGCAATCCGATGGGCACACTCCTAAGCAAAAACTACAAAACTTAGGGTCGAAGAAACTGTATTCTTCACAACAGGTCCATTGGCTTACCACCAGCAGTAAATTTAAGGTGGCCCTATTTAAACCGATATTGCTATTTCCTTTACTATTTTCAAAAGTTGGTCAGTGAGTCCACTCGTTCAGCAGGTACACTGAATATAAACCAGAGGATCTTCCCTATCGTTTCCTCTGGAGTTTGTTACTGTATTAGGCCACAAGCTAGGTGCACTATGTCCATAGCAGTTGCTGAGCGAACTCAGTTATTGTACTTTATCATGCCTATTTTTCTTAAGTCATCCTTGAGGGGGTTTGAGGCACCTAAGTACACGCTAGATCCGAAAAATCGCAACTTTTCTTTTGCTTTCGCTTTGTTGGTGACAATGTGGTTCTCGTATGAAATACCTGATATTGCACAATAAGCTGCATTTGGTTATCTGTTGCAGCTCTGGAGCACTGCAGATTTATATGTATGCACTTCATTTGCTTTTGTAGAAAGCAAGTTGTTTGAAAGTATTTTGCCATTAGCGATAATCACTGTTCTGTTTCGATGTGTACTGTTTATTTCGGACGTATCCGCGTTACTGCATTGTTTCTGCTCGAACACAGAGGTGACAATAGCGTACCGTTTCTTTTTTAATCGCACTTTAACAATCGCTGTAGGTGACTTCGTTCGTCGACTGCTCTGCTTTTTGTAAGTTATTTATCAATTAGTTGTTGCAAAACTACAAAATTTTTAGTGTACTGTTTTTCCGTTGGAGGTATTATTTTTTATTTCTTTTCGCTTTGAAAAAGGCTTTGAAGTCATTTGAGTACATGAGGTAATGTATATGGATATCTTCCGCCAGTGGCGCACCTCTCGTTGGGATATTTCATTCGGATTCCGAATCTACATCTACAGTTACATCCATACTCCGCAAGCCACCTGACGGTGTGTGGTGGAGGGTTCCTTGAGTACCTCTACCGGTTCTCCCTTCTATTCCAGTCTCGTATTGTTCGTGGAAAGATGGATTGTCGGCATGCTTCTGTGTGGGCTCTAATCTCTCTGATGTTTTCCTCATGGTCTCTTTGCGAGATATACGTAGGAGGGAGCTATATACTGCTTGATTCTTCGATAAAAGTATGTTCTCGAAACTTTAACAAAAGCCCGTACCGAGCTACTGAGCGTCTCTCGTGCAGAGTTTTCCACTGGAGTTCATCTATCATCTCCGTAACGCTTTCACGATTACTGAATGATCCAGTACCGAAGCGCGCTGCTCTCTGTTGGATCTTCTCTATCTCTTCTATCAATCCTATGTGGTACGGATCCCACACTGCTGAGCAGTATTCAATCAGCGGACATCTATCATGTCGTCGTTGGGTTGCGTCGCACCAGATGCAGGTGTCGCGCCTAACGCTATGTGCGCTTTAGTATTAGATTCGTATGTAAATTTACAAAAGTCTTTGGTTCCATTGGAAGGACATTGAAAGTTTCATTTGACAGATTATTAATCTGGTGTTCATTGGAAGAAATATTGCTATTAGTGACGACTGAACTGCTGAAAATATTATCATTAAAATCTGAATCAGATGGACGGGTTTTAATGTGTTTGGGTAATATTCCTCGAACTGTAGCGCTAGAGTCAGATGTATGTAGCTCTTTTCCGTCTGGGAGGAGGAGGAATTTTATAAACTATGTCTTGTATCGATGGTTATGTTTTTAGTACTACATAGTAGAGGAGTCTGATAAATGATGCTCTGTTGCCGACTGAGTGGGATGCTGTGGATGTTTTGGAGCTGCGTATTGTGCCAATCTACGGACTTTGGTGTAGGAACATTGTGTACGAGAGCAGGAAATTCGCTGTCACCATTTGAAACAGTCAGTAACTGCGAGCAATATTTCTTGATATGACAGACACCTTTGCAACAATGACATACAACGTATTTTATGGTAGTATACACACTGAAGTAATTTTCTTCATAGAGGAACGTATTGTGGATGGTACTTTGCTTAAATGATCGAATATGTTTTCAGCAGTTTGGCGAAATGATTTTACATGAGAGCATCCCTGAACCGTGAAGCCGGTTGTCATACCTATGATTTGACCTAGTATACGTCCCCATTTAGATATTTTGTAATCTATTACAGCATTACAAATAACTGGAAATACCTAAGAAAAGACAATTCGTTTATTGGCATTTTTAAAACGCTTTACTAGCGTCATTATCTCTTTAACATACAAATTACTCTCTTGCACAAATCGTTGTAGATTTTGAACAGTCCTGGTATAAATATTTATGTTGCCTCCGGATATACGACAGCAATACGTAATCTTGATGCCAGAAATTGTGTCACTTACCGATTTTACGTCATCTATTACGGTATTGAGAACACTGTCAATGATGGAAACAGTGGTTCTTGATAACCTGTGCCGCTTTTCCTTTCACAACATCAGGGCACTGAAATCTTGCTCTTTTAAAGCAGATTTGCCTTTGCGGAATAGGTAAGAGTTGCATGGTGCTAGGTCCTGGTAATAAGGGTGGTGGTCGAAGATTGGGTTGCTGTACTTCGCTAAAAACCGCTTAAAAGGAAATACAGTGGGTTGTCTGGATGCAAAACCCATGACTTTTTCTTCCACAGATCCGGTCATTTTTTCTGCATTTTCACTCGGGGTTGAGCGGGAAGACCAAGGTAGAAGTCTTGACTAATTGTTTGGAATTCAGTGAAGATACGCAACTTCAGGAATATCGAGAGAACTATCATCCCTTGGAATCTTTGTTAGCTCAATCGCAATTGTTTTGCTCTCAGTGAAGCAGGATCCTTCTAGTGCATGGATTTGGGCTTAGTTTTCGGATCGTGATGTAACACCGAGATTCGTGACATTTAATCAATCTTACCAAGAAATTAGGATTTTTTCATTAGTATTAAAAATGTCAGTAAAAACGTTTTCATGATAATCTTTTTGTTTGATCGTGAGACCTTTCGGCACCAGTTTCGCACACACTTTTCTCGTGTTAAATTGGATATGTAAAATTCGCCTTACTCATTCTTTGTCACTTACTACAGTCACTAATATCGATCGAATACTAAACCGACAGTCAATCCTATCAGGTTAACTACCTTTCAAATATTTGCACCTGCTTTTGATGTTGAAGGACGTCCCGGCCGTGTTGTTGATGTTGTTGTCGTCTTCAGTCCTGAGACTGGTTTGATGCAGCTCTCCACGCTACCCTATCCTGTGCAAGCTTCTTCATCTCCCAGTACTTACTGCATCCCACATACTTCTGAATCTGCTCAGTGTATTCATCTCTTTGTCTCCCTCTACGACTTTATCCTCCACGCTGTCCTCCAATGCTAAATTTGTGATCCCTTGATGCCTCAGAACATGTCCTACTAACCGGTCCCTTCTTTCTTTCAAGTTGTGCTACATATCAAGTTGTGCCACATGCACCTCTTTACCCCAATTCTATTCAATACTTCATCATTAGTTATGTAGTCTACCCATCTAATCTTCAGCATTCTTCTGTAGCACCACATTTCGAAATCTTCTATTCTCATCCAGTCCAAACTATTTATCGTCCATGTTTCACTTCCATACATGGATACACACCATACAAATACTTTCAGAAATGACTTCCTGACACTTAAATCTATACTCAATGTTAACAAATTTCTCTTCTTCAGAAACGCATTCCCTGCCATTGCCAGTCTACATTTTATATCTTCACTCCTTCGACCATGATCAGTTATTTTGCTACCCAAATAGCAAGACTCCTTTACTACTTTAAGTGTCTCATTTCCTAATCTAATTCCTTCAGCATCACCCGACTTAATTAGACTACATTCCATTATCCTCGTTTTGCTTTAGTTGATGTTCATCTCATATCCTTCTTTCAAGACTCTATCCATTCCCTTCAACTGCTCTTCCCAGTTCTTTGCTGTCTCTGATAGAATTACAATGCCATCGGCGAACCTTAAGGTTTTTACTTCTTCTCCATGGATTTTAATATCTACTCCGAATTGTTCTTTTGTTTCCTTTACTGCTTGCTCAGTATACAGATTGAATAACATCGGGGAGAGACTACAACCCTATCTCACTCCCTTCCCGATCGCTGCTTCCCTATCATGCCCCTCGACTCTTATAGCGGCCATCTGCTTTCTGTACAAATTGTAAATAGCCTTTCGCTCCCTGTATTTTAACCCTGCCACAATTAGAATTTGAAAGAGAATATTCCAGTTAAAATTGTCAAAAGCTTTCTCTAAGTCTACAAATGCTAGAAACGTAGGTTTGCCTTTCCTTAATCTTTCTTCTAAGATAATCCGTAAGGTCAGTATTGCCTCACGTGTTCCACGGAATCCAAACTGATCTGCCCCGAGGTCAGCTTCTACTAGTTTTTCCATTCGTCTGTAAAGAATTCGCGTTAGTATTTTGCAGCCGTGAGTTATTAAACTGATAATTCGGTAATTCTCAATCTGTCACCACCTGCTTTCTTTGGGATTGGAAGTATTATATTCTTCTTGAAGTCTGAGGGTGTTTCTCATGTCTCATACATCTTGCTCACCACGTGGTGGAGTTTTGTCAGGACTGGCTCTCCCAAGTCCATCAGTAGTCCTAATGGAATGTTGTCTACTGCTGGGGCCTTGTTTCGTCTCAGGTCTTTCAGTGCTCTGTCAAACTCTTCACGCAGTATATCTCCCATTTCATCTTCATCTACATCGTCTTCCATTTCCATAATATTGTCCTCAAGTAAATCGCCCTTGTATAGACCCTCTATATAATCCTTCCACCTTTCCGCTTTCCCTTCTTTGCTTAGAACTGGGTTTCCACCTGAGTTCTTGATATTCATACAAGTGTTTCTCTTTTTTCCAAAGGTCTCTTTAATTTTCCTGTAGGCAGTATCTGTCTTACCTCTAGTGAGATAAGGATCTACATCCTTACATTTGTCCTTTAGCCAACCCTGCTTAGCCATTTTGCACTTCCTGTCGATCTCATTTTTGAGACGTCTGTAATATTTTTTGCGTGCTTCATTTACTGCATTTTTATATTTTCTCCTGTTGTCAATTACGTTCAATATTTCTTCTGTTACCCAAGAAGTTCTACAAGCCCTCCTCTTTTACCTACTTGATTCTCTGCTGCCTTCACTACTTCATCCCTCAAAGCTACCCATTCTTCTTCTACCGTATTTCTTTCCCCATTCCTGTCAATTTTTCCCTTATGCTCTCCCTGAATCTCTGTAAAGCCTCTGGTTCTTTCAGTTTATCCAGGTCTCATCTCCTTAAATTTGCAATTTATTCAGTTTTAATCTACAGTTCATAATCAATAGATTGTGGTCAGAGTCCACATCTGCCCCTGGAAATGTCTTACAATTTAAAACCTGATTCCTATATCTCTGTCTTACCATTATATAATTTGATACCTTCTAGTGTCTCCAGGATTCTTCCATATATACAATATTCCTTCATGATTCTTGAACCAAGTGTTAGCTATGAATAAGTTTGCTCTGTGCAGAACTCTACCAGGTGGCTTCCTCTTTCATTTCTTAGCCCCAATCCATATTCACCTAATCCGTTTCCTTGTTTCCCTTTTCCAACTACCGAATTCCAGTCACCCATGACTATTAAATATTCGTCTCGCTTCACTACCTGAATAATTTCTTTTATCTCATCGTACATTTCTTCAATTTCTTCATCATCTGCAGGGCTAGTTGGCATATAAACTTGTACTACTGTAGTAGGTGTGGGCTTCGTCTCTATCTTGGCCACAATAATGCATTCACTATGCTGTTTGTAGTAGCTTACAAGCACTTATATTTTTTTATTCGTTATTAAACCTACTCTTGCATTACCCCTATTTGATTTTGTGTTTATAACCCTGTATTCACAAGACCAACAGTCTTGTTCCTCCAGCCACCGAACTTCACTAACTCCCACAGTATCTGACTTTAACCTATCCATTTCCCTTTTTAAATTTTCTGATTTACCTGCCTGGTTAAGGGATCTGACATTCCACGCTGCGATCCATAGGACGCCAGTTTTCTTTTTCCTGATAACGATGTTCTCTTGAGTGGGCCCCGCCGGGAGATCCGAATGGGGGACTATTTTACCTCCGGAATATTTTACCCAAGAGGACGCCATCACCATTGATCCATTCAGTAAAGCTGCATTCCCCCGGGAAAAATTACGGCCATAATTCCCCCTTGCTTTAAGCAGTTCGCAGTACCAGCACAGAAAGGCCGTTTTGATTAATGTTGCAAGGCCCAGTCAGTCAATCATCCAGACTGTTCCCCCTGCAACTACTGAAAAGGCTTCTTCCCCTCTTCAGGGACCACACGTTTGTCTGGCCTCTCAACAGATACCCCTCCGTTGTGGTTGCACCTACGGTACGGCCATCGGTATCGCTGAGGCACGTAAGTCTCCCCACCAACGGCACGGTCCAAGGTTTATGGGGAGACCCGGCCGTGAGTCATCTTCAAAGTCATACCTGCCATTTTATAAATCTCTGAACAACTCCAAATCTCGCGCACGTGATAAACAGCCCTCGCCACACACTTCTCTTAGTAAAAGACAGGTTTCAATAACGGTCTTGCCACGTTTCATGTGTAACTTCAGACAATTCGTTGCTCTATCATTACTCTGACCATTTTTCTGGCAAAACTAAATATCCTCCCCTACACACACGAAGGCCACGACCACAATGATTTGTCCATAGCCGCCATAGACGCCTAATTCGACTGATAAGGCTTCACGATTCACAATTATTGGTCGTTGCTTTTGGTCATGTGAGTACTTACTCTCTGACAGTATCAGACCCGCTATCATATAGCGATACGTCATATGACAGTGTAATCGAATATAGCACAAGAGAGGGGTCTGTTTATTGTGGAAATATTTTCCGTGTTCTGTCCTTGTTTTAATTAATGTCAAGTTAGGCTTAGAATGTGTTTCAAATGTCTGCGAGTCAAGGAACTGAGTCGGGATGTGGGGACCAGCCCAGTATTGACCTAGTGGGATGTGGAAAACCGCCTAAAAACTACACCCGGGCTGGCCGGCACTCAGGCCCCTGTCGTTAATCCGATGGGCGGATTTGATCCGGTGCCGGCGCGCCTACCTGAGTTCAGGAAGCAGTGCTTTAGAGCTCTGACCTAACCTGGCGGGTTAGGTATGTCCTTGAGTGATGTAAGGGAATCTAATGTTCCTTCAGTTACGGAATGAATACTCGTATGTTTCTTTTAAAATATTTTGTGTGCTGGTAGCGTTGTGAGAATTTGCAGATGGTGCCACGTGCATGAAAAAGCTATCATCATTCAAAATTTAATTTAGTGGCCACCTGGTGATTGATTTTTAATCGTTCCGCTGTGTTAAGGCGTAGAAAGCTTGTGTCATTAAGGTTATGTGAAGCGTTTTAGATTTTCGAAATAATTTTGTATTCATAGTGGTCCAAATGTGGACATTACTTGATAGTCAATCTCTTTTGAACAAAATAATTTGTCACTGCAATTTCGCTCGGTGGCCTAATCCATTGTTTTCTCAACATATCTTGGCGCGAGTTTTTCAGCAGATGACAGTGTAACAATGAATGAAGTAATAATGTCGTGCAATACAAGGTGGTATTGAAAGTGGTAATGTAAGTGCGAAAATATGATGGAGGTACAACGGCAATGGCATAATGTCTACAGAACTCAACCACCAACACGTTGTTGTTGTTGTTGTGGTCTTCAGTCCTGAGACTGGTTTGATGCAGCTTTCCAGCACGTAGGACTACAATAATTTAGCTTATACAAGTTAAATTTGAAGCCGACGGTACTGTTCAGGATCTTCATAAGGAATGGTCTGGCCGATCAAAAACTTCACCAAGTCCAGCTTTCTGCGCTACTGTCTTGCAACATATTACCAAGTCAAATCTGTGAAGCATGGTGCACAAGAAAGCGGGGTGAGCCGATCAAGCGTACCGCGAATTCTGATGGCTGCAAAGTGTACATTCCAAGGTCTCTGCACGCTATGAACATTGCCTACCACGATCGAAGGATGGAGTATTGCGAGTGGTTTCAAGGCATGCTTCATGAGGATGAACGGTTTGTAGGGATGGTTATCTAGTGTGAGAAGGTCCAGTTCAAACTGATCAGTACTGTAAACCGCCTCAAATGCATGCAATGGGTTTCTGAAAACCCTCACATTCACGTGGACAAACATGTTAATCCACCCGATGTTAAGGTGTGGTGTGATCTGTCATCGCACGGTTTGACTGGCCCATTCTTCTTTGAACGTATAGTAACTGGTGAGGTGTATCTTCGTATGCTGCGAACATAGAATGTACCTGCCATTCGAGAGGTGTATGGTAGTGAAGTATTTCACCTACAACAAGAAAGTACTCTGTTGCGCTACCACAGAGATGTCAGATCCAACTTGGTTGAAAATCTACCTAGACGATCTGTAGGTAGAAGAGGAGCTGTGGACTACCCACCGTGGTCTCCAGATCTTACACCCATTGACTTATGCCTATGGGGAAACATGAAAAAAAAATGTTCGTCACCGGAAGCCAGCTACACTGAACGAGCTAAGAGAAACCGTCGAAGTGTACTGTCCGGCTATCACACTGGCAACGCTGAGAACAGTAGTTCCGTCAAGAGTTCAGCGGCATTTTCGTTGTTTGGCTGCTGATGCGGATCACTTTGAACACGTAAAATAACCTTCCACTATGCTAGAATTGCAACGATTTATCATTTTCTTTCATTGATATTGACCACCAAAGAGTGTTTACAATTTTCTGGACCTCTTTGTATATGATCTTCATCTATGTTTTAATATGTGTATCGAAGAGATATTTTTGGAAGGCCTGGACAACTGTTATAAATGTGTTGATGAACGGCAAGACCAAATATTTATTTAAATTATTGGCCAATTTGTCACACATACAAAATGCCCACTGAGTTGTATCGTGATTGATTTTTGTAAAACCACTTCTGCTGTCAACTGTAATATAGTGATACTACAGTGTATCTAGAGGAGGAGTCCATGATTTCTGAATTAAGCACCTCGAAAACAAAGATTAATAGACGAGTTCAACAGGCTTTATGTTTATTATGAAAGATGTGGCAATTTTATACAGAAGCTATACAGAACTTTTGTAATAGTTCGAAAGGTTTGCTACCACATATCTGTAACAGCAGCACGAAGTGCCTTTAAATAGTTCAGAGAGCTCAGTTTCACCTTTGGAAACTGAAAGGAGATTGTCACATTGACGGAAATGGTTGAAATCAAGTATTCCACTGAACAACATCTTTAACTGGCACTGGAATTCCACAGGTTATTACACAGGCCTAAGGCAGCAAATAGCAGTTCACAAACACGATTTAAAGTTCCAAAAGGACCCGACGTGAAAACCATTCTCGCCAAATTCCAAATGACAGACAGCGTGGCTGACGGTCTAGCGGGGACCGTTGGCCCCAGGCAATCTGTAGCTTTTGCTGAAAATGTCACCACTGTTTGTGGAATTACGCAGTAAGATTCAAGGGAATCCGTCCGAAGAATTGCTGCAGTTTCAACCATTCTAGCATACAGAAAATACTGACACAGAGCCTGCACATCTTCACATTCGAAATCTAAAGTAACTACGCCATTCCTGTACGATAGGTGCGACAGAGGGCCTGCTGACTTTGCAAACCACATCTCACAGTGACGTGTAATAAAGGATTTGGTGGCGACTGTATTGGTTCACAGACGACACACCCTCCCACGTCAATGACGTCACGAATAAACGAAACTGGCTACTCTGGGGTTCCGAAAATCCCAGAATGTGTGAAGCGAAATCACTGTGGTCTTCCGAAGTTACTGTTTGGGCTGCGTTGTGCAGCAGAGGTATTAGTGGTCCTTTGTTTCATGCGAAAAACGATCACTGGTGAACCTTACGTTGCCATTTTGACAGACGTTAGAGGATCGCTCAGGCACTGAGTAGCTGATGGAATTTGAAGCCAGACTACAACGCAGTAAACAGTTGTTTCACATTGTAATAAAAACTAATACCATTAATAAAAAATAATATTTTAACAATTATTTGAATATTAACTGTAGCAATTCTTTCGTTGCCAGAGAGGCTAGTTGTACGAATTATGAATTAATTATATATTGTCTTTGGAATTAGTTTTGTAATGTAAGTGAGAGTTAACTGATTAAGCATTTTTACTTGAATATAACAATATGCTTTGATAGCCTTTAATAAAGTGACGTTAAAACAAAAAAGAAATAACTCTGATAATGCTACGCTTACAGCTGTGTTAGGTAATTGTGCACTCTGTCTCTCAATGATTAGTAACGCAACATTACTATCCGCCCCACGCTGATCAGCGATCAGCAGACTAGTTCTGTATTCAGTGTGGTTACGGGATTATGAATAATTAATGGCCTCTCTCTTGAATTACCACCGATATTCCTCAACATATACCAAAAACATAGTTAAAACTCATGTTCTTATAGCACCAGATAATATTTCGTAGGACAGTTCAATGTGTAGTGATAAAACCCGTAACTCCAAAACGTGGTATCCTCTCGAATACCAATGTAAGATAACAAGCGTAATCCTTTACGGATGAAATCTTATACTAGAACTAGAATCCTGTGATCAAGCGGACCTGTCTAGGATATTATCTCGCAAACTTGAGAAAATCTGAAAGTGAAATATATTGAGGTATTCGTAACCGCCGTGTAGCTAGTGGAATCTGAAAGAAATTTTAGTGTTCTAACCGGCGTCACGTCTCGAAGATGAATTTAAAAAAATTACTAATTATGTTCCGTTATAGCTACGTCTGTTCCGGGCAAGCAAGGTTTAGGTTTACTAATAATTTTGTACCATACGCAAGTCTGAAGTCATGAACAACTATATATTAGTGTCGTTTACAGCTTACATAGACTGTTACAGCAAGGTGAACGTCAGAGAGTCGTTCTTTCTTCTTCCAGTCCAAGAACAGGAGGAGCCAACCAGAATAGAAAGTTCAGAACACAATCTCGAATGTCCATGGAATACTTATCAAGGCGTACATTGCAAGATAATGCATTTGTTTACTGTTTGACACACATCACCAGCTATTCAAACAACAATTGTCATTACATAGCATTTACAAACTTCAAATTCATCTCCAGCTCAGGAGATACAGAACAGCTTCCTTGACGAATACTTCGGGAATTGAGTCTTTGCTGTGGATTAATGCAAATTTACTGGGGTATGGATGGATTAGGGCTCATATTTGCCCGATCTGACTCCATGTGACTACTTTTTGTGGGGCACACTGTATGACGGAACCATCCCAATACGCTGGACGAGCCAGAACTGGCGATCTGTGTGGCATCTGAATCAGTCTCCGTTGAGACGCTACAGGTTGTAGTGGCAAATTTCACTGATACTCTGAGTCACCTTCGTACTGAGAGCGCTGAACATTTCGGAAAGAGTGCGATGTGACTGCAATGACTGGTTCCAGAGGACGCGTTTAATGATGCACGGTGATACTGGACGAGCTTCGCAGCTACAGCGCCATCTCTTAGCAGCTTTCCGATTTCGAAACTTCTTTATAACATCTGTGTAAACTTCTTACAGCTTTCACAATAAAATTCCCTTTTGTGGCCCTCGTCTATCGATGTTAGTTTTCGAGATATTTATTTTTTTCAAATCAGGAGTTCCTTCACAGGGCACCCTTATATTTATTAATGAATAATCACTTTGAAATGCGATAAGGAGCTGGTGTTGTGTGGAAAGGCACAGAGCCATAAACGTATTAACTTTAAAGATAATTATTTTTAAAAAGCAAAAATCAAAGAATAACATTAAAAAAATGCCTCCAGAATGGAAAAGACTAAATTCCAACTAGACAACTGATAGCAAACACCCCAAAACGGCCAAAAGTATAAAATAACTTCCTTTTAGTAAAGAATATTAAATCAAATAAAAATACATTTACATCACAAACAGCAAAACATATGTTCAAAAGAATATGTAACAAATATCAACGCCAATAGCAAAGATTTCTCCCCTACTTACATAGGTACTAGAAACTTTCATTAAAAATTTCAGTCATGGTACACAATCATCTATCCTGTAAAACAGAGACAATTCGTTAAGTGTTTGGTAAAAATTAAAGAAATAAAAAATGCACAAAAGTACGAACGTTATGCAGGAAACTTTGACCTGACTACTGAGGCATAAAATTTTCCTTTAGGTTTTCTTTTTGTATGTGCAAAACGAGCTCGAGCTCGTGATACTACCCAACAGGTACACACATTAAACAATTTTCACTGACTATGAAGTACAATTCGTAAATGAGATTAATTACACCTAATTCTAAGCCCTTAGGTTCTAAAATCAGTTTGAAACAGTGACAGCCCAAGTCCACAAACATTGACAGAAATCAACTCAAGTAGTACCAGAAAAAACACATATTTATGTATAACAATAGGCAACCAGGATACGGAGTCAAAATAGCCACCACGAGACACCAAGTGACGTGCACACTAATTGGAAGCTCACCATTATTTCTCGTAAAATCTAGAACCGATTGACAAACGCTTGCTAACAGAGCGCCAAAATAAGGATGTAACGAAGTTAATTTTTAGTCGGAAACTCACTGGTATCTTCCAGCAGACGCCACTGCGTCCAGTACATTCAAAGGTCAGATCGGTCTCCAACCCGGCACTACAATGGACCCAAACTGCTTGCAACTTCAATAGCAGAGGGGCGCCCTGCCGAAGTAGCTTTTAACGAGCAATGTTCACTCGGCCCCGCCAAATGTGAGCAAAGGCACAACTCTTGTCAACGGGCCACGGCAGACGCTTGGCCACAACAACACGCCGCCTCTGTCACTCTCTCTCCTCTTCTCCAGGTCACCGCAGCCCGTAACTACCTTCTCCTCCGACATGCCTTCTACCGGCGACAGTAACGCTCCATGCGCGCTTGAGGCCAGAGGGATTCCAAATCCGAGGGAATTACACGAAATTAAACGTGAGTGCATTGCACAAACTGGGAACTACGTCCAACACGTTCCATTCCCCACAACCCGTGCACCTACTTTATCAAAGTGAAGTGTTCTACAATTATGTAACACAATACTGCTGTGCCTATGTTATTCCGAATTACGATACAGAGTATCTTCGAACATGCATGCAGTAACACAGGCAGTGCCACATCGCGTTTATCCGTCGATACCTGGCAAGCAATTTTCAAGTAAAATGTCTCCTGTGGAAGGGAAAATACATAACGGACGTACAGGTACAGGTCGTAGAAACATGGTCCACGACATATGGAAGTTTTGCTCTGAACCAGAGTTTGTGCTCTGGTAGCCAAATGGTAAGACGACTGTTTGTCATAAGTGGGATACTTCGTCGTCATTCCTTTATACAGATGATGATTATCGATATGCGCAACCATGAATACATTTAACGCTGAGGCACTACAATGTTTTTCACGAACTAAATCTCCTACGTAAAAATGGTGGTTTTCGTAAACATAAATCATGTAAACCACAACCCACACAGTTCCTTCAGGAAATCCAGAGTGGCCCCTTGAACCCCGGCGGGCACAAGATATATTGCCACACTTTCAGTGGATAAAACACGAGCATACCAAGAAACGCACCAGGTTCATCACTGGATTTCGGATTCAATAGAGAGACGTAACTTCGGGAGTACCCCGTAGAAGTGTAATGCGGCCGTTAATCTTTACATGTGGTGCGTTACCTCCCTACCTCCGCAAATAACTTAATTATAGTGTTGCTTCACAACAAGATTCGCAAATTTAATTTAATGGGAATTGAGAGTGGAATATGTGCTGAAGTACGCACCCCTATTTTGCGTGGTATGACCACACAGTATTCTCTGTAAACGTAATAATATGTTACAGCCGGCCGGAGTTGCCGTGCGGATCTAGGCGCAGCAGTCTGGACCCGAGCAACCGCTACGGTCTCAGGTTCGAATTCTTCCTCGGGCATGGAGGTGTGTGATGTCCTTAGGTTCGTTAGGTTTAATTAGTTCTAAGTTCTAAGCGACTGATGACCTCAGAAGTTAAGTCGAATAGTGCTCAGAGCCATTTGAACTATTTAGCCATATGTTACAAACAGACACCTGAGATGATCAGAGACATTTGAGCGAATCATTCGCAACAGTTTATTACACGTAATAAACGCAAGATGCATTACAATGATAGGCACCTAATTTTGGGGCTCCGATTTCCAATGAGCAATGACAAATTAATCGCTGCACGTAATGCGCTTTCCGCCATTACGTCTCTTCACAACGATCTGCCGACTTCGCTATCTCGGCCAAAGCCATCTAAAACAGTTTTAATAGTAAACACGCATATAAATAACCACAATAGGAGAAATTATAGTAAGATTAATACGAAGTGTTATTTTACAGTTATAAGACCAAAACCAGAAGAAAACTGAAAACTCACAGCATGCGTCAGTTCAGTAAGACAGACCGAGGAATAATACAGATAAAAAATATGTAGAGCTTCGCTCTTACCAACAGAAAAGAGATAAACACCTTCATACTTGCGATTCGTTTCAGCCACAGTCTGATTTTATATAGCTGATTTTCAGGAATATGCTATTTGGAATACATTTACATTATATGGTTCTTGACATTCAAAGATTTGTATGGAATGGAAAAAAACCGCCGGCCGTGGTGGCCGAGCGGTTGTAGGCGCATGTGTCTGGAACCGCGCGACCGCTACGGTCGCAGGTTCGAATCCTGCCCGGGCATGGATGTGTGTGATGTCCTTAGGTTAGTTAGGTTTGAGTAGTTCTAAGTTCTAGGGGACTAATGACCTCAGAAGTTAAGTTCCATAGTGCTCAGAGCCATTTGAACAATTTTTTTGAAAATAAAAATATAGCGCATATACAAGCGAGAAACAAATTCCTATTGCATGTTACAAGAAAAATAAAGCTTTTTATATAAAGTAATACTTCACATTATAACACATGCATTCGTTAGTGAATTACTACGGAAGCTCTGTGAGGCTGTGCTGTTGTGTACAGGTACGTTCAAATGGCTCTGAGCGCTATGTGACTTAACATCTATAATTTTCAGTCCCCTAGAACTTAGAACTACTTAAACCTAACTAATCTGAGGACATCACACACATCCATGTCGGAGGCAGGATTCGAACCTGCGAGCGTAGCGGTCACGTGGTTGCAGACTGTAGCGCCTAGAACCACACGGCCACACCGGCCGGCAACAGATACGTTGCTACGCCAGGAGACTGTAGCGCAATACAGGAAGGCGTGCGGAGGCTCTACGGTCGGTGCAGCGCCTAGCGGCAGACCTTGAACGTTAATAAATGTGACGTATAGCACATAAATAGACGAAGAGATCGATTACGATTACGTTACTGGTAATAAACCATCTGAAACAGTAACGGCCGTGAGATACTTAGGGGCAAGCGTACGCTTTGATCTAAAGTGAAATGACTACATAAAGCTAACTATAGGAAAATTAAAGCATGTCTGAGATTTATTTGAAGATAGTCAATAAAATGTAATTCATCCACGAAATTAGTTGCAAACGAATCACTTGTTCCACAGATTCTTAAAAATGGTTCATCAGTCGATCCGTATCAGGTGAGGTGATTAGGGGAACCGGAGGAAATCCAGCGAAGAGCACGAATTTCGTAGCGGGATCTGTTAGCAAGTCTGTCAGTGTTATCCAGATACTCAACGAACTCTACGTTCAAACTCATACATTTAGACAACATTGTCGACGGAGTACAGCGGGCAGGTGCTATATTTCGGATAAAATCAACAGTCGAGATCGCAATAATATTTGTTTATTAACCGATTAAGGTATTGATTCAGGTCGATACTATGAAAAACGTTTGGGTCGGCGACATAAATAACTGCCAATGGCAAACGATTTACAAGAGCTGAAAAGTCGTTGGTGTATGAAATTTGCACAGTGAGTTCTCGTATGCTAAGCACGGTACATAAGAAGTTAAAACATTACAGTGCAACAACGCAAGCAGTCATTTTTGTTAAAATGAAATAAACAAACTGTGTGCACCGACCGAGACTCGAACTCGGGACCCTTGCCTTTCGCGGGCAAGTGTTCTACCATCACTTTTTTTTAAATTTCATTTTGTTCGTTTTTGTTCGTTGTATCTGTTCGGGGCGGACGTCGTAAGACATCCGTTTCAGTTCGTTGTTGATCGATTAGCTCAGCTTCTGTAATGTTTGGAAGGTAGGAGACGAGATACTGGCAGAAGTAAAGCCTGCGAGCTTCTGTAAAGTTTGGAAGGTAGCAGACGAGATACTGGCAGAAGTAAAGCTGTAAGAACCAGACGTGAATCGTGCTTCGGTAGCTCAGATGGTAGAGCACTTGCCCGCGAATGGCAAAGGTCCCGAGTTCGAGTCTCGGTCAGTGCACACAGTTTTAATCTGCCAGGAAGTTCCATATCAGCGCACACTCCGCTGCAGAGCGAAAATCTTATTCTGAAATAAACAAAGTTACAAAACAACATAAGTAGCAGTGTAATCCATGGAAATAGTGTGAAAGACCAGCAATCGTTCTTCTTAATGTTTTGTTGATAAACGAATAAACTAGAAAATGGTAATTATAGGCACATACATATATTACATAAAAACGTAATAACAGGTAAAATTACATTAAATGATATAACCGTCAAAATGTGTACACGTCGTTGTATATTTACTAGCCAGGGCCCTCGGGTAAGAAATAAGAAACGACCCCGTTGGCTATTAAACGTAAGGGTTAATATCATAGACGTATGTACTGAAAATGACGCCGTTGTCATAGTAACTTAACAGCATAAGTCGCAGTTAATTACGAGTCTTCGACACAAACGTCTTCGATGATATCGACGTGAATCAATATCTTGATCGCAGTTGGCGACCCCAGGAGTACGTCTTTCGTTTCTCAATTGCCACTTCGGTCGTCACGTTACCATGACTACCATATTCCATTGTGTTGTCTGTAATTTCTACTACAGCTTTTCTCTAACTTATTTTAAAGCAATAGTACTGTTTGTAACTTTGCTGTTCCTGCCTTTTCAGGGCCAAAAAATGTGAAGATGGCTTTAAAATAAGCTGAAACAGCTTAATAAACAAATATTATAACGATCGCCGCTTTTGATTTTAACCTAAATACCTACCTTCAAACGCTTCTGTGAGAGTACATTCCAAGAAATGTCGGGCAGATCGTTATTTACTTCTACATTGTATCTTGCTAAGCGACCACTACAAACAAGTCTGACAAATTATAACTTATACAGGGACTTACCAACAGTCCTTGTACCAGCAATACTGGTACTGAAAGGACCCTTCACCACTCATAGTAAGATAACCTGTGGAGTAACATGTAGATTACGTCATGGCGAGAAATCACTGCAAAAATAAGAACCGTATAGTATTCGGTACGGAAAAAGTTAGTTAACCGAACATGCAGTATAGTGTTTCGTAGCTTTATTGTTTTATACTCAGTGATTTGTCCTAATGAAATTTCTCAATGTGTCTCCCATTCTTATCTACACATTTGACAAATCATTTAAGCACTGATTTACGTATCTTCTCACATGATTCTCCAGTTTTAATAAAAAAAAAAGCACTCCGCCTTCAGGACACAAGTGGCCCATCGGGACCATCTGACCGCCGTGTCATCCTCAGCTGAGGATGCGGATAGGAGGCGCGTGTGGTCAGAACACCGCTCTCCCGATCCTTTTAATGGTTTTCTCTGACGGGAGCCGTTACTATTCGGTCGAGTAGCTCCTCAATTGGCAATAGCGCATGGCGTCTGGATGGTCACCCATCCAAGTGCCGGCCGCGCCCGACAGCGCCTAACTTCGGTGATCTTACAGGAACCTGTGTATCCATTGCGGCAAGGCAGTTACCATTTTTAACAAAAATGTAATCAAAATATTCTTGAATCAAGGCTCTCAAATGTCACATGTTTGATGGTTTTGTAGCGAAAACATTTGCTTTCAGTATCACTCACATTAAAAATGCAATGTGTAATGTCTGGTGACCTTGGAGAGCAATATATTTTACCTAGTCTTCCTATCCAATGCTGAAAACTGACATCCATAAATGCGCCGAGGTGTGATCCATAGTGCGGTAGAGCATCATCTTGATACCAAAAGAGATTGTGTCATACAGTTCAAGTACAGAGTGTTTCAAAAAGGACTTACCACTTTTGAAAATTTGTAAATTAATTCGCATTACCTACAGAGATAATTGTAGTGTCAATTTATAGGGAAATACATCAAGTCTTGTCTCCTGTAGTTCTCAAGTGCAGAATCGCACCGGAAGATGCGGCAGGGCAGTTGCGTTAAAGATTGCTGCCTTCACTGGGTCTGAGCTTGCTAGCTGTGTGTTTTGTTATCGAAGTCGGTGACAACAGGTCAGCGTAATTTCCATACCAAGTACTTTAAAGAGCCTCCTAGTAGGCCTTCGCTTTATGACTGACATAAATGTTTTGTAAAACTTGGTGCTCGGTTGGGCATGGGAAATCATCAGGTCGCCCAAGCACATCTGACAGTGTAGTAAAGCGGGTGAGACAACGTTTGGCCAACAGCCCTACGAAATCGACCCGGCGTGCATCTCGTGAACTGCAAATCTCACATATGACTGTGTAGTATTTGTTGAGAAACCGTTTGCATTTGAAACCGTGCAGCCAGTCGATCGTACAAGCAATAAAAGACACTGATAAATTTGCTCGCCAGGACTTCTGTGTGGATATGTTAAACCGATTACATGAGGATGAACATTTCTTGAAAAAATCATCTTTCCTGACGAGTCGGATTTTCACTTAAGTGGGAAGGTTAACACGTAAGTGTAGGATTTTGGGTAGAGATAATCTACATCAAACATTTGCAACATGTTAGTGATGGCCATAAACTGAACATTTTTTGTCCAATGAACAAAGTGTGTGGCCCCTTTTTCTCCGTGAGAGAAACATCAATGGGATAGTGTACCTGGATATGTTGCAAAAATATTTGATACCACAGATCGATGAGAGTGACCAAGAACGAAATGTTTACTTCATGCAAGATGGTGCACCACCCCTCAATCTGGCTGACGTCCAGGAGTTTCTCAGTGACCGCTTTCCAGGACAACTGATTGGCCATGATGCTCCAATCGCATGGCCGCCACGTTCCTCAGACCTGGCAACATTCGTTTTTTTGGGAGGGGGGATTCATCAACAACATCGTGTTTGCACCTCCTGTACCGGATTCTCTACCTGAACTTACGCCGCCACAGAGCAAGTTACACCTGCAATGTCACAGCGAGTTTGGGAAGAAATTGACTTCCGATGGGATATCCATCGGAAGCCACATACAGCATCTACAGTTTTTAAGGCAAAAAAAAACAAACTTGATGTGTTTTACCTGCAAACTATCACTAAACCCACCTCTGTATTCTCTTTCAATAATTTTATATGAATCTTTAAAGTTGTAAAGTCCCTTATGAAATACCTTGTAAGGGGTAATGTCTCACCCAATGGCAAGATACCTTTCTCCAGTCACAGACCCATCGAAAAAATAAGAGCCTGTCACTTTACTGCAAACAAGGTGATTCACCTGTCCAAACCGATGTTCTTTTTTGCAATCCGCATTGTTATAGTTGAAGTACACAGACCACTCTCGAGGTTTCCATATTCTCTCACTCTCTGCGAACACTCTATTAGTCTGACAGAAAAAAATTAACAGGACTTTTCTGTAGAGAATTTAATAGAGTTAAACTTTGTACTAAGATACGTTTTCACTAGAGGCTGTAGTATTCGAGTTATTCTACAAAAACGTACAACAACGACCTTCAAAAGCACTTCCATTCCCCAACCCAGCCCCCCATCTGTCACGACTTCTCAATTGTTGTTCATTGCACTCCTTCTCAACACGTGTACAAATGTTTATGACTGCAGGAATTAATTATCACCTTCCACCGACTCTATCGAGAAATTACAAATTGTAACTTTCACTTTTGTGTAAATTTTACCTCACAGTTTTGTGAGTTTTAAACGCATAAAATAATTACAGTATTCTTTAGGCTTTCAGACTGCCAAACCACTGTGCTTGTTAGAGTTAACTTTGGATCGAATTGTCACGGTAACTAGTTTTAGCGTAATGTTTACAAGAGTCGTTTTTCTTTCATCACCCTCACACCCAAGTTTAAATCAATAATCATAACTAAATAACCGGCTATGCTGCTGGTATAATAGCCTCATCAATAGAGGCCATAAAATGTCGAATATCGGGAACAGTTCGTGTAGTGGGAAATCTTTGTGCAGTGTAGGACGAAGTGCCACGGACAACATACTGAATATTATCATTGCTGGAGGATCAGTGTGTGGCGGAGGTACTTTTGAAGGCCACTTTTATACGTTTTCCTTAAATAACTAGAAAACCGTGACTTCCAGCGAAAACTTATCCCGGCACAAAATTTATCTGCATTAAATTTCTCACAAAAAGATCTTGCTCATTTTTTTCTGTAGGACTTATAGTTTGCTCCTAGCGAGCTAGAAAATATAAAAATCTCGCACTGGTTTATGGAGACAGCTATAATGTTACGGATTGCATAGGACTCAGTGTTAGGGGCAGATAAATCAACCGTTATGGCAACCCTAACCGCAATATTTTAGAATTACCCATAATACTAGAGGACTATCATTCATATAAATAGATGCCAACCATAACCGCTGTATTTTAGAGTTACCTGTAATACGAGAGGGCTATCATTCGTATAAATAAGGAATAGGGCTGACCCCTATACTGATCCATTGGGCACTCCTCATTTGACCATATGTCACTCAGAACCCAAATCACAGCCATTCTCAACACTGTGAATAATGACCTTTGGCTGTCTGTTATTAAAGTAAGAGGATAACTAGTTGTCAGCTTCAAATGGTTCAAATGGTTCTGAGCACTATGGGACTTAACGTCTAAGGTCATCAGTCCCCTAGAACTTAGAACTACTGAAACCTAACTAACCTAAGGACATCACACACATCTATCAACGAGGCAGGATTCGAACCTGCGGCCGTAGCGGTCGCTCAGTTCCAGACTGTAGCGCCTAGAACGGCTCGGCCACCCCGGCCGGCAGTTTTCAGCTTCTCCCCGTGTTTCGTAATGGCCCAACGCCTGGAGCAATATTTCGTGATCAACATAATCAAACGCCTAAGTTAAATTAAAAATTATGCCTTGATTTCGAAACCGTTTGTTTAATCCATCCAGTACCCCGCAAACAAAAGAGAATGTAGATAGCATTTCCAATTGTTAAGCGATTTCTAAAGCCGAACTGCACATTTGATAGCAAATTATGTCATATAAAATGATCAATTATCCTTACACACACAGCCATTTAAATAACTTTAGCAAACACTATTGCTATAGAAATAGGTCTAAAACTGTACATTATCTCTATACCACTTTTTATAAAGCGGTTTTACTACGGAGTACATTTACCACACAGGTAACTGACCATTCTTGAAGGAAAAATTGCAAACATTGCTAAGTACAAAGCCAACTCGTACCCGACAGGTTAGCCGAGAGTGCTAATCCGCAGCTTCCTGGACTCGGGTAGGCGCGCCGGCCCCTGACCGAATATGCCCGGCGGCTTAACGGCGAAGGCCGGTGTGCTGGCCAGCCTGGACGTGGTTTTTAGGCGGTTTTCCACATCCTACTAGGTGAATACCCACATCCCGCCTCAGTTACACGGCTCGCAGATATCTGAACACATTCGCATCTATTCCATGGATTACTGTAGACACAGACAGTTGGGGTACACTAATTCCGTCCCAAGGGGTACGGGGTGACGGCAGGAAGGGCGTCCGGCCACCCCTTAACTTAACCTTGCCAAATCCGATTAACCATGCCGACCCTCTGTCATTGAGGGAAGAAGGCACAAGCAAAAGAAAGAAAGAACAGGGCTATTATGTGCAGTACAGTACTTCAGTTTTCTGCTAGGCACTCCATCACACGCATAAGAGTCTTAACTCTTCAGTGATTTAATTAATGACGCAATCTCCCCCCTTGTTATAATTGCAAAGGACTATTGCAGACATCAGTCTTGGAAAGGCAGTTTCCAAGAGAGGTATATGTTTCACAGTAGAAACTAAGTTTTTATTTAATTCAGCGGCAATGCTCAGAAAAAGGTCGTTAAATACTGTACTTGTCTCTGACTTATCAGTAACAACAATAGTTTTACTGCAAACTAATTTTATATCGTCACCTTGTGTTGTTGACCAAACACTTCCTTCACAACTGTTCACATGGTTTTAATGTTATCGTGTGAATTAGTTATTCTATTTGAGTACCACACACTCTTTGCCTTCCTAACAACATTTTTAAGCACCTTACATTACTGCTGGTAATAGGTTACTGTAGCTTGATTGTGACTACTTCTAACATTGTTCTAAAATATATACTTATCAAACATGTCAGCCACCCAGGCTGGCTATTACTGCTACTGCCCCGTTTATAACGTTCTAGTGGAAATCAGCTCTCAAAGAGAGTGAGAAACCTGTTAAGGAAACCATTACATTTGTCATCTATGTTATCGGCACTGTAAACATCCTACCGCACTTGTTCTTTAATGAGGTATAAGAAACACCTTATTGCCAGGGATTAGCTTTCCTACATAGATTGTAATTATATGTGACTTTTTTTGAGTACGAAAGGATTTTAGTGTTAAAATTTGTGCATGATGGTCTTAAAGGCCATTCACCCTTTTACTAACAGAATGCCCATCTAGTAATAAAGAATGAATAAAAATAATGTCTGTATCTGTCTTACTGTTTCCCTGAAAACTAGTTGGAAAAAACTGAGTTTGCGTCAGGTCATATGAGTTTAGGAGATCTACCAACATCCTTTTTCTTGCACAATGACATACAACATTAATATTGAAGTCACCACATGCTCTGAAGTGTTAGGGAACCTACAAAACAACAGAAAATAGAATTTTAGCCTCGGTTAGTTCAATTGTCCCTGCACAACATGCTAATATCGGTTCAGTGCATAGTCGTGATACGTCTGTGGATTCAATACTGTTTTTTACATACATGAACTGTCCCCCACTCCGCCAGTAAATCCTTGGAAAACTGCCAGATAATCTGTATCCTGGTAAAGGAAGCCTCTCAACTGTGAAATTATATATGTGGCGCACCGATGTACCAATAATGTCAGAGCTAACTTCTAAAAGCAGTTCACTAACTTCACCTCTAATACCTCTTCTACATCTACATGACTACTCTGCAATTCACATTTAAGTGCTTGGCAGAGGGTTCATCGAACCACAATCATACTATCTCTCTACTATTCCACTCCCGAACAGCGAGCGCGAAAAACGAACACCTAAACCTTTCTGTTCGAGCTCTGATTTCTCTTATTTTATTTTGATGATAATTCCTACCTATGTAGGTTGGGCTCAACAAAATATTTTCGCATTCGGAAGAGAAAGTTGGTGACTGAAATTTCGTAAAAAGGTGTCGCTGCGACGAAAAACGTCTATGCTGTAATGACTTCCATCCCAACTCGTGTATCATATCTGCCACACTCTCTCCCCTATAACGCGATAATACAAAACGAGCTGCCCTTCTTTGCACCCTCTCGATGTCCTCCGTCAATCCCACCTGGTAAGGATCCCACACCGCGCAGCAATATTCTAACAGAGGACGAACGAGTGTAGTGTAAGCTGTCTCTTTAGTGGACTTGTTGCATCTTCTAAGTGTCCTGCCAATGAAACGCAACCTTTGGCTCGCCTTCCCGACAATATTATCTATGTGGTCCTTCCAACTGAAGTTGTTCGTAATTTTAACACCCAGGTACTTAGTTGAATTGACAGCCTTGAGAATTGTACTATTTATCGAGTAATCGAATTCCAACGGATTTCTTTTGGAACTCATGTGGATCATCTCACACTTTTCGTTATTTAGCGTCAACTGCCACCTGACACACCATACAGCAATCTTTTCTAAATCGCTTTGCAGCTGATACTGGTCTTCTTATACAGAGTGATTCAAAAAGTATACCACAACTTTAAAAATGTGTATTTAATGAAAGAAGCATAATATAACCTTCTGTTATACATCATTACAGAGTATTTAAAAAGGTTTTTTTTTCACTCAAAAACAAGTTCAGAGATGTTCAATATGGCCCCCTCCAGACATTCGAGCAATATCAACCCGATACTCCAACTCGTTCCACACTCTCTGTAGCATATCAGGCGTAACAGTTTGGATAGCTGCTGTTATTTCTCGTTTCAAATCATCAATGGTGGCTGGGAGAGGTGGCCGAAACACCATATCCTTAACATACCCCCATAAGAAAAAATCGCATGGGGTAAGATCAGGGCTTCTTGGAGGCCAGTGATGAATTGCTCTGTCACGGGCTGCCTGGCGGCCGATCCATCGCCTCGGGTAGTTGACGTTCAGGTAGTTACGGACAGATAAGTGCCAATGTGGTGGCGCTCCATCCTACTGAAATATGAATTGTTGTGCTTCTTGTTAGAGCTGAGGGAACAGCCAATTCTCTAACATCTCCAGATACTGTAGTCCAGTTACAGTAGCACCTTCGAAGAAAAAGGGACCAAAAACTTTATTGGCTGAAATGGCACAGAAAACGTTCACCTTAGGCGAGTCACGTTCATACTGAGTTATTTCCCGCGGATTCTCAGTGCCCCATATACAGACATTGTGACGGTTGACTTTCCCGTTAGTGTGGAAAGTTGCTTCATCACTAAACACAATCTTTGAAACGAAAGATTCATCTGTTTCCATTTAAGCAAGGATAAAATCACAGAAATCGGTTCTTTTAATCTTATCAGCAGCAGACAGTGCTTGAACCAATTTCAGACGATAAGGTTTCATAACTAACCTTTTTCGTAGGACTCTCCATACAGTTGATTGTGGAATTTGCAGCTCTCTGCTAGCTCTGCGAGTCGATTTTCCTGGGCTGCGAACAAATGCATGCTGGATGCGTGCTTCATTTTCATCACTTGTTCTCGGCCGTTCAGAACGTTTCCCTTTGCACAAACACCCATTCACTGTAAACTGTTTATACCAACGTTTAATACACCACCTATCAGGAGGTTTAACACCATACGTCGTTCGAAATGCACGCTGAACAACTGTCGTCGATTCACTTCTGCCGTACTCAACAGCACAAAAAGCTTTCTGTTGAGCGGTCGCCATCTCAGCATCAACTGACGCTGACGCCTAGTCAACAGCGCCTCAAGCGAACAAATGTAAAACTAAATGAAACTTTATAGCTCCCTTCATTCGCCGACAGATAGTGCTTAGCGCTGCCTTTTGTCGTTGCAGAGTTTTAAATTCCTAAAGTTGTGGTATTCTTTTTGAATCACCCTGTATTTGGATGAAATATGCTAATTCGTTCTCTGTTTGGATATCTGACCTCCTCTGAAGGTGATTACTTAGCTGGAGGGACTTACTTTAAGCATGTATACCTATCAGCTGACTTCAGTCTAAAAAACGTGGTTCTCTAACACCAACCATTACAGGAGTGGTCCCACCACCATCCACTACACTGTCACCTGTAAGGTGTGAGTTAACGAGCATTTCCCTCCCGTTTATGTATATGGCCAGAAGAGTCAGCCTTCTTTAATTGTGAAACGGACCCTGGCGTCCAGGACTGTGTGCCACAAAGAGTGCAGATTCGCCACGAGATGGGGAAATTCTCAGGTGTCTATTGTGCTGAATGACGCCTAGACGTTGAAGTGTGCGAGAGAAACAGATGAGAACCTACATAATAAGGAAACCCCGTAGAAGCCATTTGTGGCCAGGGATACGTAGCAGTGTTAAATATGGGGCAACTAAGATCGGCCATTAAGGTAACAATTTATTAAAACTATTCAATTCTGTAGTAACTCAGGGAATGAAGACACAGTAACTATAGCCGACCATTCTTCATAAATTTTCATGGTGATCCCAATAAAACTTGAATATTGATCATATCTACAATAGTTTAGGATTTACTGTTAAATGGAATTTAACAAGCTTTTTAACAAACCTGAACGTAAAATCTGAACGCTTAGAATAAGCTGTAGCCAATCATATGGACGGCTTCGGGAAAGGGAACTGCCCTCGTCAGTTGAGTGAGGATATTCGGTGCGCGGGAAACTCGGCCACGGACGGGCAGAGAGAGAGTTCGGCTGGAGAGACCAAAGTGGACAGTTCTGGTGTAGACACCAAAGGGTATAGTGTTGGTGGAGACGCGAAAGCGGACGGTCAGTCTTTAGGTAGCTAGTACGTGAAACGACTTAGAAAATTTCACGTTGTGCTGTATCGCGGAACTTAACTTCTGAGCTGTGAGCAGCAGGCACCTGGTGTGAAGTCTAACTTTTCGCGTTGTTAACGAGGTGGAGTATTTGACTTATAATTCGCGATGAGATTCTGAATGATCGAACTGTGTCAAATGGATATGGGCTCGAGTATAACAGCAATTCTAAATACGACCACTTTCGCTATTAGTTTGCATTCTGAATAAGCATTATTCTAACCAAATAGCAACTGTGTGGGCTACATCATTTATGAGTCGTTAATTTAGCTCCCGATATTATTACTACTGTTGCTATATGTTATACTAAACATACAATTTCCCAACCTTCCATCCTCCAGACAATTTAGCCAAAGGGTCACAAGTGTCTAATTTAGGGCGTGTAATGCGACACGTGCGTTTCACCCCTAGACGAGTTTGAGCCAAGACATTCCGACCAAGAGGAACCGCATGTGAGTCGGAACATCTTTGCGATGTTACCTCGCAAATGGGGGAATGTCCGGGATAGGATCTTGAAAAGTGTTGAAACAGGATCGGATTTTGGAAAGTGTTAGTTGCGGAATATGATCTCTGGAAAGTTTAGAACGGGATTTGAATTCTGCAAAGTGGTTCCAAAAGTATTTTATGAATTTCGATAGGTAGAACCCCTCACAGAAGTTAGGTGTAAGGTCTGTTCAGGACTGTATAATAGGTTTCTTTACTAGTTTTGAAATTACAATTGCAAATCTCACAGTTAACGACGTTCTGTGTTCTAGGTCCCAAGTCTGTGGCAGTTTAGGCAGTTTGCGTGGGGGCTCTGAGCTACGAATTTTGCAACAGTTGTGTGCATCGAGTTTTAGCAGGGGTTAGGAATAATAAAAAAGTAACGCGGAAGAGGCGACATCGGAAGCACGTGGTTCCAGCCAGCAGCGGCATCTTCAAAGGCGATTCATCAGGCAGCGGCGGTTGCAGTACCACAGTAGAGGCTCCGAGATCTTCAGCGTCGGCTACAACTGTAACATTGGCAGCAATACCATGGCAGAAGGATCCAGCACGACAAAGCTAAGTACCTGCACTGATAGCGCGATTATGTATGGTTTGTAGTTCGCTAATATTATGCAGTCGACCAGTTTGTGTGGGTCCGAAAACACTAGTGGGCCGCTTAGTCTGAAGTCGCAGGAGAGAGCGCGACAGACAGTGTATTTAGTAGGGCAAATAGACCGAAATCAGGCAAGGGAGATGAACTTCGGGGAGACATGATGTCGCAATGAATGCAAATGATAAGAGAATTGGGATCCAAAATTGATTCGGTTCAATCGGAAATTGCTTCGGTTGTGAAAGACGAAGTAGGTAAAATAGATAATGGAATCGAGGAATTGATAGACGGAAAATTAAATAAAACACTCGGGATGAAATGGGCAAAATTTCTGATGACGTTGCGGTACTTGAATCTAAGGTAGATCAAGCGGAGAAAATTTTCAGTGACTACGTGGTGAAGTTGCAGGCAGATCTGGGAGGCAACGTAAGAAATTGTATGAGTAGGTGAGATGCTGTAATGGCTGAGACGACAAAGGCTATTATCAGCTTATCCGTTCCAATAGGTAGAGGGGAGAAAGAAGTAGATAAAATAAACGAACAAGTACAATCTGGCACTAAAACTGAAATCAGTGAACTTAAAAAGCAAATCAATGAAATAAAAAGCGAACTGAAATCCTTAGCTGCACATCAAACCTCTACAGTAATCAGTGTTCCGTGAATGAACTCGGGATCGGTGAAATGTTTAGCAGACGACGTGAAATATAACCCAGTAAATCAATCAGAGTGCAGGGATGGTTTTATAAGGGGATTGTCCGACGAGGCGAAGATAAAATTCGTGAAAAGACATTTGGAAGGTGAGGTGCAGTCGTGGGCAGATATACACAGTGATACGTTCAGTACCTACGAAATATCTGAAAGCAGTCTCCTGCACAAGTTCTGGAGTGAAGCGAAACAAATGCGACTCCTATACGAGTTTATGAGCGGCCAACATTTAAATACGGGAACGGGTCGATGCGAGAATTTTGTAAACGTGAACTTGGGAGATTAATGCTTGTGAAACGACCATTGGGAGTGCTTACTGAAATTACAACGTTGAAAGGGTGGTTACCGGAAAATTTGCAGTGGGATCTACTGGACAGTTCTAGCAACTCAATAGACGAATTTTTTGACTTTGTAGAAAAATTAGGACCGTCCTGGAAATTTAATTCACCAAGTAAGCAGACAAATAATTTTCACGGTGGACATCTTAACTACAGTCCGAGTCATTACTATGAAAGACATACTGAAAGCCAATAAACAGAGAGCATACACAAGTTTTGATAAGGGGAACGGCAACAGGAACACATCCAATGACTAATTTCAAAGGGCGTATTGGGGACGGATACTGTCGTGACAGCGACCGACATTAAGAACGTAGATTTGAGGGACCAGTACCTGGCGCAGTGAACATGCGTAATGGGAGACAGGGAAACTAAGTGTCGTCGCATCTCAGGTCCGGAGATTGCAAAATAAACCGACGATGAATAGGACGCAAGTACAGGGATATGTGATAGGTGTCAATAAATAGGCAGAAAGATGTCAGAATTTTGAAATAAAATTAGTAAGAGGTGAGATTCAAATAGGCAAAGTTTCGATAAAGAGCTTACTTAAAAGGCGTAAACGTAAGATAATAAAAGATAACGATAAAGGAGATAATGACGACTTAGAGCTAAATGATTTGTTTTATGAATGTAAGACGAAGAATGTGTGAGTGGTATTACAGTAAAAGATTCTATGTGCCTAATGGAGGCTGAGGTGAAGCTGAATTTCGTGGAGTTAGATGGTATGGAAAAATCTAAAGAGGTACTAACCAGCGGTAACGATTATAGTGATGAAGGTGATGATAGATCGGGTGATAGTGTGACGTCCAGAGTTGTTAAGGAGGTTAACAAGGGCGGCGTAGCATTAGTCTCGTCAACTGTTGATGAATTTGCGTGTGTAACGGCGGCTTTGGTGAATTACTTCGTTAGGAAGGTACTAATGATGTTGGCGGCGTAGCATTACTCTCATAAGCTGTTGATGAATTTGCGTGTGTGTCGGCGGGTATTGGTGAATTACTTGTGGGGAAGGTAGTAATGATGTTTTATATACTGAAGTTACGAAAGTTGAAGCTTCTGGTGCTGGTACTTCAAAGGAAGAAATCTGTGCGTATGTTTCTACTAACGGAGGTGAACCCGAAAGTCTGGATGGATCTGTGGATCTTGAATGTTTGTTTGATAATGAACGTGGATCTGAATTTGAAGTGCGATCTGAAATTGATGAGGTGCAGGAGCGTGTGGGAGAGGAAAAGGTATTATGCTTAGATTTAAATCAAAACTCAGCGAAATTTAATGGTACTGTTGATTCAGAAATTGCTCGACGCTGTAACTACAACTTAGGTGATGTAACAGCAGAGGACGTTGGAACTATGAACGGTTCTTATATTGGTGTTTTTTCGATGGAGGTAAATGAGGTTTTAAGTAGCGAGTTGTATGATGTATCAGCGACTGTTGAAAGTGCTCTTTGTGAATGTGTTTGTAATGACGTTGAAGTATAAAGTAATGCCTTACTTAATGAAAATGATGTTGTAGCTACTAAAGTAGATAATTTTCAGGGAGAATACAGTGAGTTTCATTCTAATGTAGAAAGTTTTATGTGGACAGAATGGTATCTTAAGGGGGAAAGTTATATTACTGTGACTGATTGGCGATGGTACGGTAGAACAGTATTATCGTTATTGCCACATTTGTGGACTCGAGAGAAGTTTAAGATACGGAGAAGTCTAGAAAGTAGAAAAAATGAAATTGACGAGAAAGAAGCATTTAATGGATTATTTTGGGACGAGTACAAAATTGATGGGTGGATCGGACAGGATATGTGTACTCTAGGGAGGAAAGTAAGGAGACGACACATAGAGAATGATTTATTAAGGGAAAGGTGTTTAGAGCGAAACGAGATGTGACAAAATTGAGACTGTACAGTTAGAGAGGCAAAGTAGGTTAAGAGATATGTTTATCTGTGTTTAGATTATAAGATTATTTGGAGGAGTAATGAGCCGTGTATCGACTCGTGCTACACGTTGTGTTTAGATTGCATTGGTTTTCCTGTTCGTCTCCTGACATTTTTGTTTGATATGTTGTCTGTCATTAAGTGGATGCTTGGTTGTATTTTCTCTCTCCTTGAAACGCTATGGAGGAAGTGAGATCTTTGACCAGTGGTAACTTCGTGTGGTGGCGCGGAAGTAGGGGCGGACGCTCAGTGGACACGGGAGGGAGAGTGGCTTTCCAGCGCGAAGCAGGCGTGGTCGGTTGTACAGAGTCGCCACGTGATGTATGTCGGTTGTGTGTAATGAGCGGGTCGAGTTGGCGGAAGAGCTCCCCGCATGTTGGTCGTATACAGAATTGCCCCACGAGTAGTTGCTGTTCATTTCACCTTGGTGGAACGTTAACAGGCTTCTTTAAGTCCTCCGTTTAAACACTGGAGTTTAAAAGGAGACACCTAACATGCAGGAGCAGTCACTATCCGTCAACGTTGCCGAGAAGACGTGAACTCCGGTGACAGAGTGTGTTGTCGCGTGAACGTGGCGTGTAGGGTACCCTGGCGTGCGCGGTCGGATGTGTGGATACTTGCCATCGGAGATCATGTACTGCCTGTTCGAGCATAGCTGCAAGTTAAGATAGTGGAAGGTTTAATCATTAAGTAATAAATTTGCGTAACCAGTGGCTCTTCTGCCTTGTGGCGTCCGGCGATGGGTTTCCAGTCCCCGGCACCGGTGTAATTGAAGACAGTGACCTTCTCTTATCCTCTCGTTACTGCCCTATGGGAGGTGTATTTTTGGTAGTTTAATTGACTCGCTTTTCTGTCGTGTGTTACGAGTAAATTCATTGTTCTTGTTGGTTAATCATGTGGTCGCTCATTCAGGACTGTGTGGTGTAATGTTCCTTGCACGAGGTTAGCTCCAATTCTATCAGCAAGTTAAGCCATCTTATTACAAGTTTTCGCTGGCTAAAAGTCCGTGCAGTGACCAACCTGAGAGTGGCAATTGTGTTTACGGGCGTATTTAAATTGGTCAGTATTCTGCCTAGCCAGAGCATCCCTGAGTGAATGATTTGTGGCCGCCTTACACGGGTCCGTCATATGTTTAAAAACTTTTTTTAATTCCTCCATTCCTTTATTTCCATTGTTTGCTGAGACCTTTGATTTTTTTAATACTGTTGTATTGCTATAAATTACTTGATTGCCGTTAGCGGCGTGTGTTGAAAGGCTGTTATTGCCGTACTGCTAACTTAGGTTTTTTAAAAAGATTTTTTAATTGTGGTATTGCTATAAATGATTTGATTGCCATTAGAGGCCTGTTCAAAAGGCGGTAAATTGACAAGATGCTAGTTTCTGTAAGATATGAATAAAACATTTGTGTGTGAAAATCTCAACTCGACAGAAAACTACTAGAAATTAGGCCCCGTTTCCCAACTTGTGGTGTGGCTTGTAGTAACCGTAACCACTGTGTGTTTCAGGTAATTTGCAAAGCCGTCTTTCAGGATTTATTGTAGCTTGTTTGTTGTTTAGTCGCATAAGGATACTTTTGGTACAAGGTATGTGTAATTATAAATAGATCGTTTAGCTACACATATGAGTGTGAGAAGGTCGGAGAACTCGATTATTTGGTGAATGGTATCAAGTCAAAAATCAGTGCACAGTAAACATATAAATTAGGTATTTCGGGGTTGTTGTTGTCCTGTGTTGCCTTCAGACTGGTTTGATGCAGCTCTTCCTGCTAATCTATCCTCTGCAAGCTTCTTTATCTCCCAGTACCTATTGCAAACTACATTCTTCTGAATCTGCTTAGTGTATTCATCTCTTGTTCTCCCTCCACGATTTTTACCCTTCACGCTGCCCTCCAATACTAAATTGATGATCCCTCGATGTCTCAGAAGATGTTCTACCAACCAATCCCTCCGTCCAGTTAAGTTGTGCCACAAGCTCTTCTTTTTTCATTGGGGCGACTGTAGTGGCGTGGGAATTGGGAAAATGAGCGAGACTCATCAGTGGTTCTGTAGGCTATGCAGTAGAGATAGGAAGATTGTGGAACAGGAGGGGAAAATTGCTGCCCTTCAGGCTGAGTTAGATGAGGCTAGGCGAGAACTGGGCAGGTTAAGGGGGGAGAAGGGTAAACAGGGGTGGGAAGTGGCAACAGGCATGAGGAACAGGCCAAGAAATTCTTCTGACAGCTTTGTTATTAATGTACAAAATAGGTTTGACCTGTTGCCTCAGTCAGAAACTGATGAGCCTCTCCCAGAAGTAGATGTAGACAGGGCTCAACAAGGTTTCAGCAGCAAATTGATTAAGAATGTAGGGAAGTCTGCAAAGAGAAAGAAAGTCTTGTTGCTAGGTAGTTCGCATGCTAGGGGTGTGGGCCAACTTCTGCAGGATGAATTAGGGTTGGATTACCAGGTCACAAGTTTTTTCAAACCTAGTGCTGAACTTTGGCAGGTTACAGAGGATTTAGGTTCACTATGTAAAGGTTTTACTAAGGAAGACACCGTGGTTATTGTGGGTGGGCCGGGCAACAGAATTGACAGAGATCCGGGGTACAGCATAAAGTGTGACCTGGCAAAGATTGCATCGGCATCGAATCATACCAGTGTTGGGTTTGTGTCGGTTCTGGAGCGCCACGACCGACCTCATTTGACCTCTTCTGTCAGGAGAGTTAATTTGGAGTTGGAACGGCTACTTGGATCTGGTGCAGGGTCACACATTGGTGTGGTTCCTGTTGATTCACTCTGTAGGTGGGACTATACTAGACATGGCCTACACCTCAACAAGAAGGGGAAGGGTAAACTGGCTGGGCTGATAGCAGGAAATTTAAAGGGGGGAGGAACTACATCTCATGGTGGAAACTCTTTTTTAGTGTAAGATCAGTGTCCAGTGGGAAACTCAGCCAGGCAAGTACTAAAGATGTTAAAAAAAGTTCAAGATACTCACAAAAGTAAAGTGAAAAATACTGTTAGTATATTTCATCAAAATATTGGGGGATTGAAGAATAAAATTGATGAGCTTCTGCTTTGTTTGGAAGATATAGGAACCAAGAATGTAATAGACATACTATGCCTGTCTGAGCATCACATTGTCACTGATATGCAAAAGGTTAGCATCAATGGGTACAAATTAGCTGCACATGTAAGTAGAGATAATATGATGAGAGGAGGAGTTGCCATATATGTCAAAAGCTTCCACAGTGCAAAAAATTTAGAAACTAAAAAATTTTGTGTAGAGCAACATATGGAAGCATGTGCCACTGAACTTAAACTAAATGATGGCACTTTCATAATTGTAACAGTGTATAGGTCCCCCTCAGGGAATTTCCAGCTATTTCTAGAAAACTTGGATGCTTTGTTGTGCTATCTGTCAGACAGGGGGAAGCAAATTATCATTTGTGGGGATTTCAATGTTGATTCCCTGAAAGAGTGTAATAGGAAGAATGACCTTTTAGTATTACTCAGTTCTTTCAATTTGAGCTCCGTCATTGATTTTCCTACTCGGATAACAAAGAACAGCAGTACATTGATAGATAACTTTTTTATAGACCAAGATAAGTTTAAGGACATAAATGCTTATCCTGTTGGGAATGGTCTTTCAGATCATAGTGCACAGCTTGTTACAGTACATGACATAGCTCCATGCAGTATAATAAATCAGACTTTCAAAGCAGTGCGTTCAATTAACAATATAAATATTGCAAACTTTAGGGAAAGCCTACAGCAGCTAGACTGGGATGAAGTGTATAAGGAACCCAATGCAAACTTGAAATATAACTTATTTCACAATACATTTTTAAGGGTATTTGAAAATTGTTTTCCCAAGAAAATAGTTAAACATAATTCCAAGAAAACATATAAAAAACCTTGGCTAACTAAAGGAATAAGAATATCTTGCAACTGTAAAAGAGAACTGTATCTAACAGCAAGAGGGAGTACTGACCCCGAAATTGTTCAATATTATAAAAACTATTGTGCGGTACTAAGAAAAGTTATTAAAAAGTCCAGAAGCATGTGTATCGTGTCTGAGATCAGTAACTCTGATAATAAAATTAAAGCAATTTGGAATATTATTGAAAGGGAAACAGGGCAACCAAGAGCACAGGAAGACTTTAGTGCAATAAAACTGAATGACAAGTGCACTAACAAACAATCAGAAATTGAAAATTTTTTGAATAATCATTTTTTAAATGTTGTGGAGAAAATAGGATCTAGATCTTCACTAGAAGAGGCAAGGCTATTAATAGAAGAGGCCATACCTGCGCAGTTTGAAACTGCTGTAATTCCACCAACCTCTCCCTCTGAAATCAGTAAAATAATAAACTCACTGAAAAGTAAAAGCTCTTACGGGATTGATGGCATTTCCAGTAAAGTACTTAAAGCTTGTTCCCCACAGATAAGTAGGATTCTCAGCCACGTATGTAATAGCTCTTTGGAGCAGGGTGTTTTCCCTGATAGACTGAAATATGCCATTGTAAAACCATTGCATAAAAAGGGGGATACGTCGGATGTCAACAACTACCGCCCAATCTCTCTTCTGACAGCTCTATCAAAAATTTTTAAGAAAGTAATGTATTCAAGAGTAGCCTCCCATATTTGTAAAAATAAAGTACTAACAAAATGTCAGTTTGGTTTTCAGAAAGGCTTTTCAACAGAAAATGCTATATATGCTTTCACTGATCAAATATTAAATGCTCTGAATAACCGGACATCACCCATTGGTATTTTTTGTGATCTCTCAAAGGCCTTTGATTGTGTAAATCATGGAATTCTTTTAGATAAGCTAAATCATTATGGTTTGAGTGGGGCAGTGCACAAATGGTTTAATTCATACTTAACTGGAAGAATGCAGAAAGTTGAAATAAGTGGTTCGTGTAATGTTAAAACAACAGCCGATTCCTCAAACTGGGGTGCTATCAAGCACGGGGTCCCACAGGGTTCGGTCTTAGGTCCTTTACTGTTCTTGATATACATTAATGACTTACCATTCCACATTGATTAAGATGCAAAGTTAGTTCTTTTTGCTGATGATACAAGTATAGTAATAACATCCAAAAACCAAGAACTAAGTGATGTAATTGTAAATGATGTTTTTCACAAAATTATTAAGTGGTTCTCAGCAAACAGACTCTCTTTAAATTTTGATAAAACACAGTATATACAGTTCCGTACAGTAAATGGCACAACTCCAGTAATAAATATAGAATTTGAACAGAAGTCTGTAGCTAAGGTAGAATTTTCAAAATTTTTAGGTGTGTCCATTGATCAGAGGTTAAACTGGAAGCAACACATTGATGGTCTGCTGAAACGTCTTAGTTCAGCTACGTATGCTATTAGGGTTATTGCAAATTTTGGTGATAAGAATCTCAGTGAAGTAGCTTACTATGCCTACTTTCATTCACTGCTTTCGTATGGCATCATATTCTGGGGTAATTCATCGTTGAGTAGAAAAGTGTTCATTGCACAAAAACGTGTAATCAGAATAATTGCTGGAGCCCACCCACGGTCATCCTGCAGACATCTATTTAAGGATCTAGGGATCCTCACAGTAACCTCACAGTATATATATTCCCTTATGAAATTTGTTGATAATAATCCAACCCAATTCAAAAGTAATAGCAGTGTGCATAACTATAACACCAGGAGAAAGGATGATCTTCACTATGCAGGGTTAAATCTGACTTTGGCACAGAAAGGGGTAAATTATGCTGCCACCAAAGTGTGACAGATAGCCAACTAACATTTAAAAATAAATTAAAAGAATTTCTAGATGCAACTCCTTCTACTCATTGGCTGAATTTTTAGATATAAACTAGGTATTAAAAAAAAACCTTAATCATTAGTGTCATGCAATATTTTGTGTAATGTAATTTCTTGTACAGACATCTTTTATTAACCTGACACGTTCCACATCATTACGAAGTGTCGTATTCATGATCTCCCCAATTCTGTTCAATCCCTCATCATTAGTTATGTGATCTACCCATCTAATCTTCAACATTAGTCTCTAGAACTACATTTCGAAAGCTTCTATTCTCTTCTTGTCTGAACTATTTATTGTCCACGTTTAACTTCCATACATGGATAAACTCCATAAAAATACTTTCAGAAACGACTTCGTGACATATAAATCTATACTCGATGTTAAAAATTCTTCTTAAGAAACGCTTCCCTTGCCATTGCCAGTCTAAATTTTATATCCTCTCTACTTCGACCATTATCAGTTATTTTGCTCATCAAATAGCAAAACTACATTACTACTTTAAGTATCTCATTTCCTAATCTAATTCCCTCAGCATCACCCGACTTAATTCGATTACATTCCGTTATCCTCGTTTTGCTTGGGTTGATGTTCACCTTATACTCTCCTTTCAAGACACTGTCATTCCGTTCAGCTGCTCTTCCAAGTCCTCTGCTGTCTCTGACCGAATTACAATGTCATCGGCGAACCTCAAGGTTTTTATTTCTTCTCCATGGATTTTAATCCCTACTCCGAACTTTTCTTTTGTTTCCTTTATTGCTTGCTCAGTATACAGATTGAATAACATCGGGGATTGGCTGCAACACTGTCTCACTCCCTTCCCAACCGCTGCTTCCGTTTCATGTACTTCGACTCTTGTAACTGCCATCTGGTTTCTGTACAAATTGTAAATAGCCTTTCACCCCCTGTATTTTACCCCTGCCACCTTTACAATTTGAAAGCGTATTCCAGTCAACATTGTCAAAAGCTTTTTCAAAGTCTACAAATGCTAGAAATGTAGGTTTGCCTTTCCTTAATCTATTTTCTAAGATAAGTCGCAGGGTCAGTATTGCCATCTCCGCCGAGGTCCGCTTCTACCAGTTTTCCATTCGTCTGTAAAGAATTCGCGTTAGTATTTTGCAGATGTGAGTTATTAAACTGATAGTTCGGTAAATTTCACTTCTGTCGACACCTGCTTTCTTTGGGATGGGAATTATTATATTCTTCTTGAAGTCTGAGGGTATTCCGACTGTCTCATACATCTTGCTCACCAGATGGTAGACTTGTGCCAGGACTGGCTCTCCCAAGACTATCAGTAGTTTCAATGGAAAGTTATCTACTCCGGGGGCCTTGTTTCAAACCAGGTCTTTCAGTACCCTGTTAAACACTTCACGCAGTATCTTATCTCCCATTTCATCTTCATCTACATCCTCTTCCATTTCCATAACATTGTCCTGAAGTACATCGCCCTTGTATAGACCCTCTATATTCCTTCCACCTTAGTGCTTTCCCTTCTTTGCTTAGAACTGGTTTACCACTGAGCTCTTGATGTTCATACAAGTGGTTCTCTTTTCTCCAAACGTCACTTTAATTTTACTGTGGGCAGTATCTATTTTACCCCTAGTGAGATAAGCCTCTACATCCTTACATTTGTCCTCTAGCCAACCCTTTTAGCCACTTTGCACTTTCTGTCAATATTTTTGAGACGTTTGTATTCCTTTTTGCCTGCTTCATTTATTGTGAAACGTTCCCTTAGAAAAATTGTACACGACTGGTCTATGTGAAACGTCCTCTTTGAACAATTATACACGAATGTGCTTAAATGACACACAATAGTTTTTAGCGCAACGCAATCTGACTTTCAATAATCCCTACAAAAGAATGGACCTGACTAACATTAACCTATATGTTTCACAAATCACTTACCTCACAAAAAATCTTCGTTACTCGAACCACTGCAATACAGCGAGCACCACAACTGCCAGCTAAATAAAAGATCAAACTACGGAAGGCACTAACTACTGATAGGCACCGTTAGGAAATGAAAGATTTTAATAGAGAACAAACAATATATTTACCTTAATAGTCATAATATATATAGCAGTTCATGACATCCAGTCTTACAAATTACAAAACTCCATCTCTCTCCCCACGTCCCCCACTGCTGGCGGCTCACCTCCAACTGCGCAACGCTACGCGCTGTTAACAGCCAACTGCCCAACACTACAATGGCAGACAACAATGCAAACTTAACACACACTGTGCACAGCACAGCCAGTGATTTTTCATACCTAGCGCTAAGTGGCGTTACCAATAAGAAAACCTAAACAGCCTACTTACATAGCCCCCATGCTCCCCACAAAAAATTTTTACTAATTGTTTTGGGCAGTGCCCAATAATGATTTGATAAAATTTTTCATAATTTCTATAACAAAGATATCAAATGCACACACTTATTAATACAATGTTGGTCAAAAGCTAAAATTTTCTCACAGTCCATATAGACAGTCCTGATCATTCATCACAGTAAAATAGTAGTGTTTTTCTCAAAGACTGAGCAATAAAAGAAAATGCACACGGAAGTAGTGGATTTCCATGCAGTCTTGAAGAAGTAGTGTTGTCCTTCCAATGAAAGACAGTGCTGACTCTTGACATGCAGACAGGTAATGGGCCACAACAGAGTGAGTCGACGTTGAAGACTATCGGTAGATAGGTCATCACAGAGCAGACCCACTGTAGTCCTGGTACAGATTACGGTATTGGTGGGCCACCAGAGGTGCAGACCCATTGCAGTCCTTGTAGAAATAATGGTATTGGTGGGTCATCAAAGGTCTAGACCCACTGTAGTCCTTGTAGAGATGGCCAGCAGCCATCTGTTTGACTGTGCAGGCGCACAATCACCATTGGAGAGTGTTGCAGATAATATAACAAGTCCATAACCACCACTTTTGCACTCAGAAAAATTGTTTATGAAATGACCTTAGAACCAGCAATGCTGTTATCCAGTTCCTTACTGAATTATTAACACACGTGCAAACACTATCAGTCCCTTCTTCTCACATATTGTCCATATACTATGACCAACAGAAACGTGTGCAGTGAAATGTAATTTAAAAGTTACTTAATTTGATGAACTGGTGTCATTTACATTTTATAACATAAGAATACAATAACAAAGGTACAAAATACATCATTAAAGAACATAACAATACAGATAACATTTGTAGTAATATGGGCTTTACAAAAGAATAGAAATAACAAATACATCAATGTTACAAAAATTATGACATAAGTACATACATAAATGATCAGAATAACTTTTGAAATATCAACTTCACACACGAGCATTAGAACAAAACAGAATAAATAATGTCTAAATATTTACCAAGTAAGTAACATGTTATTAAATGCAAATTATATTTGAGGATAACAGTATTCCTCATCATAGTGAATGTAGCTGAGTATTAGAAAAATTCTATGAAACAGTACACAGAGACAGGAAGAAAACAAATACACGAGGGTACACAAGCACATAGTGGGATAACACAAAGAAAGGACATGGTTTCTTTTACTACAGTATTTTGCAAACAAAACTTTCTTTACTTCTCGGAGATCTCCCTTCATTCTTCATTATTTCCAAAAAGTCATATCGAAGCCCGCTTTCTGTATTATGCTCACAACCTGTTTCTCCACTATACACTACTTTGTTGGCCAAACAATTTTCTTATAACTTCTCAATGCATTTCTTCCAATTCATCATAGTTATTTTCTTATATAGTCTACCCCCTCTTAAGCTAACTTAAATCTACTGAGCTCAGATGCCTAACTAAGGGATGAGGCAATGCAGCAGCACAAAACAATTTACACAAACAGCAATGTTAAAAAATGGAAATTGGCAAAAAAAGGCAGCAATATTACAACCAATATAAGGCAATGCGCAGCAAACAAGAAAAATAAATCAGTAACAAAATTGGCTTAACCTAGTAATACAAAGTGACATTCAGTAGCACTATGAATGGCAAACAGCCGCAGCAAATGCTATAACTTATACCTAAACATGACAAAGCTCAAGCAGAAAAAATATTACACTAAAGACAACAATGCAGATAAGGACAATGTCTAGTCACATCTTAATGTCTATGCAATTAAAGTGGTGCATTACAAAAAATTATTCTAAAAAAATATTACCATGTACTTGAAAAGACAATTCTGTATGCAATTTCTGTGAAGGGAAATGTCTTTTTGTGCTACTTCGTTTTTTTAAGTACATCATAAAGTTATTATTTACTGGATCTGTAGGCATAAAATATTTATATTAGTACATCCATAAAATTTATTTTAACCAATGCTTCAGTGCAGTTAGAAACTAGATATTAAACAAAATGAGTAAATAAATGCATAAAGCAAGCCACATGGCATTTCTCTTAACTAGCAGGACAATAGCCATGAAATGTTTCTCGTCGTTTCATTAGGCATTTTAGTAAATACCATAAATTAAGAGCTCCACAGTGTAATCATATGTTTTCAAGTTTGGGCGTGTAGTATTTGCGATGCTTTCTACAAAGGAATCTCAATAGCGAGGATAATGACCTCTTTTTTTTTCTCCACCTGTGCCTCTGACAGGCACACACTAATGGCTTTCTTTTGTCAGGTGGTTGTCGCGCAACTGGGTGCCCAAGACACATTACATGCTGGTGGTCACTTAACTGTCTTATCGAAATATTTACGACACCAGTTTCCGCTACAGTGGCAGTCTATATAAAAAAATTCACAGGTCAAGAATTTGCGTTACAAATATGTAGAAACAAAATCCTTTAAATAGAATAGTGTCCAAAAAATTTTCGCCAGCATAGTGATACATTCACGCATATACACTCATTTCATAACTCTTAAAGTACGATTCTGGGTTTCCAACATCCTTTTTCACAAATCAGAGTCCCTAACCAATACTCATTATCTCTTACCTTATTACACATATATATATTCGTCGACACTTCTTCAATATTTCATCATAACAGATTCGTAGCATAACCAAATAACTCATATAGCATCAGCTTAAACATACCTCAGCAGCATAATTCACATCGTCATCGTAATAATATCATAACACCACAGTCAAATTCTCAAAATCTCCATAGCTTCCTCCAATAGTTTCAAAACCTAAAAAAAAAAAAAATTCTCTGCTCATGTCAAAAGTGTCATCTGCCTCAAACGTACTTTAAAAATCGTGATCCCATACCAAATATGTCATTCAAAGCTCTCATAGTATCACAATAGTTCTGAAAAAATATGAACTGTTCACAAAGTACAGACAAAATACAACTTCGTAAGTGTGAAGTTATCCAATGATGTAATTACGTAAACATCTGTCACTGATGTAGTAAAGTAAATGTTTGTCTCTCTCATTTAAATGATCAGATAGCTGTGTAATTTATGTGTTAGAGAAATATGGTACCGATGTGTAAAGTTGTATAAACAAATACCATAATTGCTAGGGCTCCTTGTGCTTGCTATACACATGGTACACAAAGTAAGCGTGTACCCCCCTGAGGAATAATGTAATTATATCCTCAGGTGTTACAGATTACAGCAATGGAATGAAATGTATCACGGAAAACTTTCTTTGTAATTCAAATATGTTGAAAAATAAATAGTTTAATGCGTGTCCTGTAGCGCTAAATGTGCGTCTTGCTGTAAGACAATCTCTGTGGAAGTGTCGTAGTTATTGTCCTCCGAAAGCTAAGTTCTGCAGAAGTCAATGTACTTACCTCATGATAAACGAAATTGAAATGCTTTGCGTATAGATATCTTAGTTATTACGCTTATTGCCGTGATGAAGTAAGTACTGTACTGTACGTATTGTTGTGCTACAGAAAACGCTGTCTCATTGTAGCTATACCACAAAGTTACTACTAAAACATGTTTTCCTTTCCAGAAGAATTCAGAAAAACTGTGCCGATATAAAACAGATACAATGCAAAAGCACAATGTCAATTGTGTCACTCATTAGTAGCGTCGTGATATAATCGTGTAGCTATCAAAGAAACCATATGCTAAGTCATCTTCAATCTCACAGAAAGTACTTCAAATAAAGAATTTCTTTTCAACTAAACCAAAATGTTGCATTAAAATCTCATTAGCAGTATATGTTCTAAGTATGTGAGCCTTATGGTCGTTACATAATCGTGCAACTAACAAGCAAAGAATGTACACAAACAATAACACTGTGTCATCTGTTCGCTGCAACAATGCATTCGTAATTTCTGTTTAGATAAGTTCTCTTGGTTCATGATTGGATATTTAACTTCAAATATTGTTGCATGTTAACAGATTATAAGTCTGGCAAAGAGTACTAATAATGTGAAGTGAAAAATTTTATAGGAAAACGCTAAGTTAAAAAGCATATTGTCTCTCAATAAATGGTTTTACATATGAAATGTGGTGCAATCCTTTACTTTTCCTAGTGGACAGAGTTTAAATTTCACAGCAATTATCATGTTGTATACGTCGGTAAGGAATGCTAAAATTTTTCTCAAGGTTACCGACTATGTTATTTTTCACGGAGCCAGCCGGCGCACGTGGCTGCCTGCGGTGCGAGTCATTGTCTGTCTCTTTGTTGGCGCGCGTCGTTATTGGGATTAGGAGACCTAACTTCTACAAATTCACCTTGACGAGGAGGCCCTGCCTTGTCTGAAGCTCGCCAATTCTGATGCAATTCAGGTCTGTCGTAACGATCATATCGTCTGTCGTCATGTCGGTAGATTCCGTAGTTTCTTTCTTGTCGGCCACGTGGTGGAGAATTTCTCCCTGAATCGTAACTGCGCGCTGGACCGTTGCGTCTGAAGTTATTCTGTCTCCCGTGATAATAATAGTTCTGGTTGCCATATTGTCTGTTTCTATGATTGTCTCTGTCATTTTCATTACTACGGAAATACAATCTTTCTCTGTAACTATTACTCTGCCAGTGGTTGTCATACGGGTGGTGTCTGTTTTGGTCACGATTTGTGTCGTGAGAATAGCCTTTTCGTGTCAAGTTGTTATTTCTTTCATCGCAGAATTGCGACGGATATGACCTGTAATTGTTATGCTTCTGTTTTTGCGTTCCGCGATTGTCAGTGTCAATTTCCAGTTCTTGTAAGAGTCGCTGAAAAGCTTCAATGTCGTCTTGGCACCGTCCTGCCAAAATAATATGTCGTAAATGTTAAGGCAATTTCATTAAGCAAATGTGGATGAGTTCTGTGGGGCTGTATGGGTTTGAAAGATATTGATTCTTATGTAACATGTCTTCAAAATATTTCACAAGACTGGAAAATTCAGATTATTCGAAATGTTTCATCATCATGATGCCATGTTTTACTCGGTCTTGTGTGGCTTGGGACCAATATGCTGATAGGAAGGCATGGTAAAATTCTCCTTCACTGTGGCAATCGTGAATGACCGATCGCATTCTTACAGCTGGTTCATTCTCTAAGTAGCCACACATAAATTCTAATCTGTGCTCTAGTGACCAGTTGGGAGGAAAACAATGAGAGAATTGATGGAGCCACGCTTGTGGATGAATGTCGTTGCCAGAATTCTTAAATGTTTTGAATTTACGTGTAGTAATGAACAGCTTATAGTCAAAATCATCGTCTCGGCGGGTAGCATATCGGTCATTGTTACGTCGTGTCGGCGGTTCCATCTCAGAATTCGGTGTACCTTGCCAATTTCTTTCATAATTTCCGAAGTGCCCTGTGTTGTTATTTTGTGGCTGTTCCGTATTTCTATGTCCCTCTTCCCGTATTGGAGCGCGAGTGTCCTCTGAAATACGTAATTGTTGAATTACCTGTGTCAGCTGATCCTGTACTTCCCGGATTTCTCTTTGGTGTTGCGTACAAATTTGATTCAGACTTTGTTTGAATTTCCTAATTTGTTCGCACTCTTCTGTGTCATTAAAGACTACCAGTTTTGTGTCATTCAAATTATCATCTACCTTCGTAGATAAATTAGTGAATTGATCCGAAAGTTCGGCTACTTTCTCCGATAGTGAACACATTTCCTCAGTGTGTTTTTCTGAACCAAGTTTCAGAGTGTCTATTTGTGTTGAAATCGAATTTACTGTGTCCTTTAAGTTTTCCTGAGTTCTTCCAAGTTGCGTAACCGAATCGGTGGATGCAACTGAGTCCATTTTAGCTTGCAAGATGTCGTGATTTTCACGAACAACAGTTTGCAATTCTTTTATGGCTGCTTCGTGATTCTGTAATGAGTTTTCATGCCGCGAAAAAATAGGTTGAAAATGCTCACAAATTTGTGTTTTTACGTCATAACAGATTTTTTGACATTTCGATTCAATGTTATGTAACTCAGTAGTTAAATCTTCACGTGTTTGTTCAAGTGTGGTGTCTAACTTCCGAGGATTATGTTCCATTGTGTCCAACTGTTGCTGTGTTTGTCTCTGATTTTGTTCCATTGTGTCTAACTTTTGAAGATTTTGTCCCATTTGTTTCTGTTTTTGTTCAAGCGTTGTGTCTAACTTTTGTAGCCTTTGTCCCATTTGTTGCATTAACTGTAATAACAGTGCACTGGTGTCTGAAACATGTTCCTCGGTGCTTTTCGGCAGTGCATTTGAACCGGAAATATTCGCATTTTGAAAAGCAGAAAATGTGTCTTGATTTATTTGAGAAAAACGGTGAGGACACAAAATCTGAATCTACAGTATTTGCAAGATTGTGTCCTGTCATTTCGGAATCCTGAGGCGAGCTGTTGCCGACCGATCGATCGATAACGCTTCCCTGTTCACTAATTATTTCACTGCCTACACCATTATTTGCAACCCGCTCCATTTCCCTACACACAATTACCAAATTACTACTTTGAACATTAGTTAATTCATTACATGGTGGCGCTAACACACTGTTTTCGTCTTCACTGTCCTTTCTCAGTTTACTTTGGAGCCCAGTATTACGTTTTTCACACGCCATTATTGTCACAATTTTTCACACGACAACACAGAAAAACACAATTTGAAGAACAAAAATAAGAGAACACATTAACATAGCACTGAAAATAATATCTAGTTAATTGCAAGCCCAGCTGCGAAATACTTCGTGCAAAACTACATGCATGCCACAACTAATTTACTGTACAACAATGAAAGACTGCAACTACAAAGGAAATTCTCTCTATGATTACGCGCTAGCAATAAACAAAAGCTACACTAATTACACAAACTACAAGGGAAAAAAATCAGAAGTTTCCAGTGAGGTATCCTTGGGTAAGGGTCGATATATGAAACGTCCCCTTAGAAAAATTATACAAGACTGGTCTATGTGAAACGTCCTCTTTGAACAATTATACACGAATGTGCTTAAACTGACACACAATAGTTTTTAGCGCAACGCAATCTGACTTTCAATAATCCCTACAAATGAATGGCCCTGACTAACATTAACCTATATGTTTCACAAATCACTTACCTCACCAAAAATCTTCGTTACTCGAACTACTGCAATACAGCGAGCACCACTACTGCTTCTAAATAAAAGATTCAAACTACGGAAGGCACTAACTACTGATAGGCACAGTTAGCAAATGAAAGATTTTAATAGAGAACAAACAATGTATTTACCTTAATAGTCATAATATACACTCCTGGAAATTGAAATAGGAACACTGAATTCATTGTCCCAGGAAGGCGAAACTTTATTGACACATTCCTGGAGTCAGATACATCACATGATCACACTGACAGAACCACAGGCACATAGACACAGACAACAGAGCATGCACAATGTCGGCACTAGTACAGTGTATATCCACCTTTCGCAGCAATGCAGGCTGCTGATCTCCCATGGAGACGATCGTAGAGATGCTGGATGTAGTCCTGTGGAACGGCTTGCCATGCCATTTCCACCTGCCACCTCAGTTGGACCAGCGTTCGTGCTGGACATGCAGAGCGCGTGAGACGACGCTTCATCCAGTCCCAAACATGCTCAATGGGGGACAGATCCGGAGATCTTGCTGGCCAGGGTAGTTGACTTACACCTTCTAGATCACGTTGGGTGGCACGGGATACATGGGGACATGCATTGTCCTATTGGAACAGCAAGTTCCCTTGCCGGTCTAGGAATGGTAGAACGATGGGTTCGATGACGGTTTGGATGTACCGTGCACTATTCAGTGTCTCCTCGACGATCACCAGAGGTGTATGGCCAGTGTAGGGGATCGCTCCCCACACCATGATGCCGGGTGTTGGCCCTGTGTGCCTCGGTCGTATGCAGTCCTGATTGTGGCGCTCACCTGCACGGCGCCAAACACGCATACGACCATCATTGGCACCAAGGCAGAAGCGACTCCCATCGCTGAAGACGACACGTCTCCATTCGTCCCTCCATTCACGCCTGTGGCGACACCACTGGAGGCGGGCTGCACGATGTTGGGGCGTGAGCGGAAGACGGCCTAACGGTGTGCGGGACCGTAGCCTAGCTTCATGGAGACGGTTGCGAATTGTCCTCGCCGATACCCTAGGAGCAACAGTGTCCCTAATTTGCTGGGAAGTGGCGGTGCGGTCCCCTACGACACTGCATAGGATGCTACGGTGTTGGCGTGCATCTGTGCGTCGCTGCGGTCCGGTCACAGGTCGACGGGCACGTGCACCTTCCGCCGACCACTGGCGACAACATCGATGTACTGTGGAGACATCACGCCCCACGTGTTGAGCAATTCGACGGTACGTCCACCCGCCCTTCCGCATGCCCACTATACGCCTTCGCTCAAAGTCCGTAAACTGCACATACGGTTCACGTCCACGCTGTCGCGGCATGCTATTAGTGTTAAAGACTGCGATGGAGCTCCGTATGCCGCGGGAAATTGGCTGACACTGACGGCGGCGGTGCATAAATGCTGCGCAGCTAGCGCCATTCGACGGCCAACACCGCGGTTCCTGGTGTGTCCGCTGTGCCGTGCGTGTGATCATTGCTTGTACAGCCCTCTCGCAGTGTCCGGAGCAAGTATGGTGGGTCTGACACACCAGTGTCAATGTGTTCTTTTTTCCATTTCCAGGAGTGTATATAGCAGTTCATGACATCCAGTCTTACAGATTACAAAACTCCGCCATCTCTCTCCCCATGTCCCCCACTGCTGGCGGCTCACCTCCAACTGCGCAACGCTACGCGCTGTTAACAGCCAACTGCCCAACACTACAATGGCAGACAAGAATGCAAACTAAACACGCACTGCGCACAGCACAGCCAGTGATTTTTCATACCGAGCGCTAAGTGGCGTTACCAATAAGAAAACCGAAACAGCCTACTTACAATTGCATTTTTATATTTTCTCCTTTCATCAATTAAAATCAATATATCTTCTGTTACCCAAGGGTTTCTACTAGCCCTTGTGTTTTTACCTACTTGATCCTCTGATTTGGGTGTGTCTAAGGGTTTTATCTCTCTCTCTCTCTCTCTCTCTCTCTCTCTCTCTCTCTCTCTGTCTCTCTCTCTCTCTCTCTCTCTCTCTCTCTCTCTCTCTCTCTCTCTCTCTCTCTCTCTCTCTCTTGTGTGTGTGTGTGTGTGTGTGTGTGTGTGTGTGTGTGTGTGTGTGTAAAGTTTTTCGATGATTTTATGTTTGTTATAAATTCCAAATTATAAGATATGGTTACGCCAATTTTGGTACAGGGAGGTCAGTGAAATTTGGAAAACGGAAAATTAATAATGGTTACCTGGGAAGACAGTTGTATGTTTATCTGCGTATCTCAGAGTAATTTGGGGAATAATTTATTGTTGTATTGTGAATAGATTTGTGCACGCAGCTTCATTGCACAGAATTAAACGAGGGGTGAGATTTGTTCAGATTTGTTCATATTTGTTGTTAGTGTAAGGGAGTTATTTAATTACATGGAAATATTAAGCTGTCGATAAAGTCGATTGGGAATCTGTCACGAGGTGCATCTCTCTAGTGCGACTTAAATTACGTATCAGAAACATTGAAGGATCTACGAGCATCTTTCAAACTCTGTAAATCAATTGTTTACTGTGTAGACTAGATCTGTTTGTATCGATTCCACGGGGGGGAAGTGTTCGGTGCAGATCCTGGTTGCTTTCGGAAAGTGTTCTTATTCTAGTATCTACACCCGATATGAATTTCAACAGATTTGTCCCCGAAAAACGCTGACGTAGGAATTCAAAGCCATACAGAGTTCCAGCGGGGAACTCGGCTCCGAATCTGTGGAGCGTCGCTGGAGACTTCGTTGTGACGAAAAGGTTCTGTGAAACTGAGCGCAATGGCGCAAATATTTCTGCGACATTTCAATAGACAGTCAATTCTTACAAATGTACAGCTTTACTTGGCATTTAATTAATATGCCGCAATTCATAATTTATGTTAGAAAGAAATTCGTTTAAATTTAAAGTATGCTACATGAACAACACTACAAACAATTACACTATTGATCTGCCGCTTATGATATTTATATTATGGTATTATGAATTAGTGTCCTGTAAAGTTGGGTGCTACTTCGTAACATATATTTCAAGCCTAAATGAAATGAAGTTGAGGTTTGTAAGTTAATGAGGAGTTTGCTCTCATTTGAATATATGACCGAAGGAGTAACCCTTCTGGAATTGTGAAATATATCCTGTTGTCCAGGACGGTGTGCCACAGAGTGCAGATTCGTCATGAGATGGAGAAATTCCCAGGCGTTTATTGTGTTCAATGAGGCATAGACGCTGTAGTGTGCGAGTGAGACAACGAGAACCTACGTCATAGGGAAACCCGTGGAAGCCAGGGAGATGTAGCAGTGTTAAATATGGCGAATCTAAGATCGGCCATAGAGAGAAACATTTAGGAAAACTTATCAGTTCTGTAGTAATTCAGGGAATGACGACATAGTAATTTTAATCTACCATCCTTCAATCCTTCATAAATTTATTTAAATAGTTTAAAATGTAAAATAATGTAGAACAACCGTAGCCAATCAGATGGACGGCTTCAGGAAAGGGAGCTGCCCTGCCCAGTTGAGCGAGGATATTCGGCGCGCGGGAAGCGCGGCAGGGAACGGCCAGAGGGTTAGTTCCCCTGGAAACACCAAAGTGGACAGTTCTGGTCAAGACACCAAAGGGCATAGTGCTGGTGGAGACACTAAAGTGGACGGTCGGTCTTTTAGCTAGGAAGTCAAACGACTTGGAAAATTCCGCGTTGTGTGGTATCGCGGGACTTAATCTCTGAGCGGTGAGCAGCCGCGCACCTGGTGTGAATTCTAACTTTTCGCGTAGTTAAAGAGTTGGAGTATTTAACTTGTAATTGGTGATAAGATTGTGAATGATAGAACCGTCTCAAATGGATATGCGCTGGAGTGTAATAGTAATTCTAAATACGACCACTTTCGCTATTAATTTGCATTCTGAATAAAATTATTCTCACCAAATAGCAACTATGTGGGCTACATCATTTGGGTCGTTAATTTAGCTCCCGATATTATTCTTAATGTTTTGTTACATTAAACATACAATTTCGCAAACTTGCCATCAGCCACACAATTTAACCGAAGGGTCACAAGGGTCTGATTTAGGACGTATGTGACATGTGCGGTTTAATCCCTAGGCGAGTTTGAGCCATGATATTTCGACGCAGGGGATCCGCATGTGAGCCCGAAAATCTTTGGGATATTAGCTCGCAAAGCTTAGCCAGCCTCCCATTCCCACACCTATTGCTTTTCTCTGTACGTTGAAACTTTGTTGTCAGGGGAACTTACATTTGCCCTACCCTGTAGCTGCAGGAAACGCAGGATATTTTTTGAAGAATCTAGGAGAAAGTAATTCATATAGTAAACAAGATGCTGAACGACTTACAATCTGTTGAACCGTGTAAAATCCTTCCCTAGTAGGATTTAAGAAGGGAATTTTAAATATACGTTTTGTCACATTCGTGCAGCAAGCTCAAGTACGATATGGAGATGCTTATGAAACACTTATGGCAGTCGTCAATGAGACTTTGTCCCTCACGGAGAATTTTACTGTTAAAACGTCGAGAAAGATTTCCGGAAGCACCAGCGTAAATAGTACTTCCTCCCGCTCACCTCTCGAGATATGAATACTACTGGAAAATATGGGGAACTCTTACGAGATGTTTACGAGGGACTTCACGAATGCAACAGTAAATGGAGAAGACACGAGGGATATAAGTACTCTCCGCCGTGCACCGTGAGATGACCTGCTTGAGTACAGGCGTTGAAGTACGATTATGAAACAATGAGAGCACGAAACTAAGCAGAGTAGTGGAGGAAAAATTGTTGGAAGGTAATAGACCGAAATACCTTTATTCCTTGATGTTATGGTTGGTAGTGTGAATGGTAAGATGCTGTCAACTTACACATTAGTATGTATAATAATGACAACTTAGCTTCTGAAGAGCAGTTAGCGTATCATTAGCTTACACCACCTTTGAAATATAAATTTTGTGTAATTGTGTGCCCTCACTAAGAATATTCTTAGGTCACGAAAAAGTATCGCAATAGCAGTATGAAGTTGTGCTCCATTAAAGAAAGCTTGTAGGTGTGTTTCTATGCGTGAAAGATGGTGTCTCTTCACATTTCGCGACAAGTGTAGAAAAGTGGCTGGCGCTGTTAGACCCTCTTTGTGACCTCTAATAATGTTTGTTATAAATATACGCCAAAAGGCGATGCAAATTAGGTTTGCCTTAAATACACGCTGGAACGATCGTGAACTTTGGTTACCTTTGAGAGTGGACGTTGTGAACTGATGTTAGTCAAAATGCTTTTAACACATCAAAGACTCTATTATAAGCGCCTCACTGCGTTTCAACGAGGCCATGTAATAGGGGGACGTACTTTGTCAAGAAGACAGTACCAGACGGACACGCGGCACTATTGAGAGGAACGACCATCTTATCTCTGCGTGGTTCTGACGCATTATGCTACATCTGTAGCAACAATATGGGCAGTGACGCTTCCTGGCAGATTAAAACTGTGTGCCAGACTGAGACTCGAACTCAGGACCTTTGCCTTTCGCGGGTAAAGAGTGAAAATCTCATTCTGGAATGTAACATAACGAACTGTTACTTTCGTTATCAGTTACTTCAAGGACAACTGAGCCAGACGCCCTGTAGCGTACATTCCACTGCTACATAAAAAAAGAGCTCGTTAGATGGCATGGTGAAAGTCTGTTACATTTTCTGACGAAAGATGGTTTTGTTTTGGTGCCGGTTATGACAGTGTTGCTTAGGAGGCCGGTTCAGAACCTGCAACCAACTTTTCTGATAACTCGAAACACAGGAGCTACACCTGGAATTATGGTCAGGGATGCGATTTCGTATGAGAGCAGGAGCCTTCTCGTGATTATGACAACCACCTTCACTTCAAATTTTTACCTAGATCTGACGAGTAGACCTTTTGTTGCCATTCACGTACATTATTCCCAGCTGGGTAACGATCGCCCACATACCTCTGTTGTAGCTCAGCTTCCTATACGGAGTGTCGACATGTTGCTTTAGTCTGCTGGATCACCAAATCTGTCTACAATCGGGCGCACATGGTGCATCATCGGACGAGAGCTCCAGAGTAATCGATAAACAGCCGTAGCTCTCCCTGTCTTAGCCAACCTAGTTAACAGGTATGGAATTCCATCGCAAAAACTGATACCCGGGACTTGGGCAACACAATGCATGACGTTTGCATGCTTATATTTAACACTGATAGTTACACCGATTGATGTATCAGTGCTTCACATTTTGCAATGGTTACTGGGTGTAACGCTTAGAAGTACAGATTTTTAAGTATACCTGAACATGTATATATTTCTGCATTAAAGTCTTCCCACAAACACGTCACAAACTTAAGAAGCCGGTGTTTTCTACAGGGTCATAACTGCACCAGTCAGCGGACTATGCCTTCGGTATAGGATTACGTTTCGCTCCCACGTGTCCACACATAAACACATGACCTGCAGCCCAGGGGAAAATAAACATTTATCTGCACTCATCTCCTTTACATCCTACACTGTTGACCGGCCCAGGCGAGGTGTAAAGCTTTGTGTCGTGGAGTCATCAAGGGTGCACGAGGGGCTTTCGGCTCTGAACGCCCGTATCAATGGTTTCCTGAATGCTCCGTACGCTATTTGTTGATGGCCCAGCATTGAAATCTGCAGCAATTTGCCGATGGGCTGCACTTCTGTCACGTTGAATCATTCTCTTCAGTCGTCGTTGCTCCCGTTCTTGAAGGATCTTTGTCCGGCCATAGTGGTGTCGGATTCCTGATATTCAACGGACTTACCGGATTCCTGATATTCACGGTACATTCGTGAAATGGTAGTACAGGAAAATCCGCACCTGGTCGCTACCTCCGAGATGCTGTGTCCCATAGTTCGTACGCCGACTATAACACCACGTTCAGACTCACTTATATCCTGACAACCTGCCACTGTAGCAGCAATAACCGATCTAACAAGTGCGCCAGACACTTGTAGTATTATATAGGCATTGCCACCGCATGCCTGTACCAGTTTTTTTGGCACCCCAGTGTATATCTACATACATCTACGTGATTACTCTGCTATTCACAGTTAAGTGCCTGACAGAGAATTCAATTAACGACCTTCAAGCTGTCTTTCTACCGTTCCACTCTCGAAAGGCTCACGGGAAAATCGACCACTTACATTTTACTGTGATAGCCGTGATTCCCCTTATTTTATCGTGATCACTTCTCTTTACGCAGATGGGTGCCAACAGAGTATTTTCGCAATCGGAGGAGACAACTGGTGATGGAAATTTCATGAGAAGATCCCGTGGCAACGACAAACGCCTTTGTTTCAATGATTGCCACATCAATTCAGTATCATGTCTTTGGCACTATCTCCCGTATTTCGCAATAATGCAAAACGAGCAGCCCATCTTTGAACTTGTTCAATATCATCCGTCAGTTGCACCTGATACGGATCCCACACCGCACAGCAATACTCCAGAATAGGGCGGACAAGTGTAGTGTAAGCAGTCTCTTTAGTAGATCTGTTGCACTGTCTAAGTGTTCTGCCAATGAATCGCAGTCTATGGTTTGCCCTACCCACAACATTATCTACGTGATCCTTCCTATTTAGGTTATTTGTAATTGTAATACTTACGTATTTAGTAGAATTTAAAGCCTTCAGATTTGCGTGACTTGTCATGTAATTGAAATTTAGCGGATTTCTTTTAGTACTCATATGAAGAGCTTCACTCTTTTCTTTATTCACGGTCGATTACCATTATTCGCATCATAAAGATATCTAAATCGTTTTTCAATCCGTTTTCGTCATCTGATGGCTTTACAAGAGGGTAATTAACATCATCTGCAAACAATTTAAGGCAACTACTCAGCACACTACATATTGTGCGCTGCCTTGATCCACCTCAACCCCTGGTTTCTCCCATCCTCTCCACCCCCTACCAGTTGCCGCGCCTTTACTGTTGTCTCGCCCTCTCTCCATCTTCACACCCTCCATCTCCTTTCCCAACACAACTTCCACCGTCTGCCCCTGACACCTAACCTTCCTACCAACTCTAACCCCTTCTTCCTGCCTTCTCCTCTGGGCTCCCTTTCCTCCCCGTCCCCCTCCCTCCACCTGAGCGGCTTCCCCTTCCCCCCTCCTCCCCCTCCTCCCCCTCCTCCTCCCCCTCCTCCTCCCCCTCCTCCTCCTCCTCCTGCCCCTCCTTCCAGTGTCTCTGCCCTCTCTCCTGCCCTGCCTTCCTCTGCCGCCCCACATGTCTCCTGCCTCTTCATGAACCCACTGGTGCCCCTCTATTCATCCTGCAGCTTCCCCGGCTTCCCCTCTCTCCATGTCCCACCTGGCAATTTTGTTAGTCATGTGTGCTCCAAGTGGGTTTTAAGTGTGTTGTTCCGGAGTGTTTTTACTACTGTGCTGACTTTTAATCTGTGCCTGCGCATTCAGTGTCTTCTGTGTTTTAAGAATCGCCAACTGTGTTTAACTTTCTGGTGACTTTTTTAACTGTCCCACATGTACATCTCCATGCCAGTGTATATTTTACCTCCATTTTCTCCCCTTACTGTTTTATGTTCCCCTTTTCTTAGGCTGAAGATAAAGAAAAAAAAACGTAGTCCAGCCAGTTTGGTACTCGCTCTGGATTTCGTTTATTTCTCGGTGGTACTGCGTTCTGGTCGTTACTCGTTGTTGACATTTGCCTGGCTCTGGTTTAGAGTGAATTTACGTTTGGTGTTGTGGTTTTCACAAGCCTCCGTTGCTTATCTCTTCCTTGTTGTGTCGCTCATAGTCGGTCGTGGTTGGTTGTTGTCAGTTGTCGTTGGTCTGTCGTCCGACTCGTCCTGTGTTTACCCGGTGGTGCGTGCTCCACCGCCGGCGGCTTCCCCGCCTGGCAGCTCCGATCCGCAACCCAGAGCGTTCCCACTGTTCGTTATGGTTGCTACAGAATCTGCAGTCTACACTTTCACAGAACCGCCTGAGCCTCTGATTCAGACCCTCAACTGAGCTCGGCACCAAAGGACAACAGTCGGTTCTGTCGACGATGCTGCAGACGGCGAGCTCCACCTTAATCTCGGAAGCAAGACAGATAGGGTTTACCATTTTCGCTAGCTGCCCGAAACCAGGGATAATCTCCTCCGATCCAAAGTGACAAACATCATTGGTACCGACATGGGCTACCACCTGCAGTTGACTGCACCCTGTACTTTTCATGGCATCCGGAAGCACCCTTTCTGCATCCGGAATGTGTCTCCCCGGTATGCACACGGAATGCATAGTGGATTCCTTCGTCTCCTTGGCAGCCATGTTCCTAAGGGGCCCCATTACGCGCCTAACGTTGGAGCTCCCAACTAACAGCAAACCCACCCTCTGTGAATGCCATGACCAAGTGGGCCGAGAAGCTTCCTCTGGAACAAGGTGGAAGACTGCGTCCAGGATGTTCATTTGAAATAAAGACATTGAAATGTCTCGAAAACAGCACATTGTATCAAATAAAGATATAAATTCAAATTTTCTGTCTAATGAAACGACACTCGACACCCCACCCCACTTCGTTTGTGGGTGATGCGGGCTACTTTGAAATGTTCAGTGGGAACCCCCATTCTTTTACATTGCAGATTAAAATTCTACTGCTAAAACGACATACGTTATGTCTGAAGCATTTTCTACGTTTCGAAACAGGTGGCGCTGTAATCGGAGTAATAGAAATGGGTACACAATGTTAGTTTCCGAGAAGCTACTCAATCGTCCTTAAGTATCCAGCGGCACGTGGGAACACACGTTCGTGCTGCGAGCGTAGGACGGGCTAGAATTTCAAAACCTGTAATTGGAAACCCCATTCGCAACGTTGTATTCCTACGATATATCGAACAGGGACTACTCGACGCGCCACCGTGGCCGTATAGCAAACTACGACGTATCAAAATAGCCCGTACACTGGGAGCAGAGCTCACGCATCGTGCAGACGTAAGACAGCGACTCTAAATATTGCAGTGCTTGCGCAGTGTTTATGGTCTGCAACCCTACCTACAGTTTAGAGCGTGGTATCATTGGATGTCTCTCACCAGGATAAAAAATTGAAATTATCACTTTTCTGATCCGATGCGTACTTTTCGAGATATTTCGGAGTCTTGCATTAAAATTAGCGCCCTGTATATCTGCCCTTGTCTGGGTGTCTTGCAATTTGAATTCTTATCACGAGATTTGCTGTTAACAATATTGACTCATTTAGAATACAGTTAAACATCTGTTCAACAAACAGTACACCGGTAAACCATATGCATTTAACACTTTCTTAAACGTTTTACATAGCGGTGTGCCCCGTCCATCACGTTTCACTTTCAGCACGATTCCAGCAGAACGTGATCATAAGCCCATATCCAAGTTGAATTGTTACCATGTGCCACACTTCTATTTCGTAATGGAGTTATTCATACTATTTAAGAATACTTCTCTGTAACATATTATTTAGTCAAATACATTGTCACAAGTGTTTTGTGCTTCATTATTTCTTTAAGCAATCAGTTCATAAATTTTTATTCAACATTCTGTACATTATGGTAATCGTTCCGCGAGTAACTAACTTTGCCTCGTAAGAGCCCACGGAACCTGATAAATAATTAAATACAAGCCACTGTGAAAAGGACCATATTCATTTAAATCTTAATTCTGTTTCCATCTGCCATTTTGCTTAAACAACAACTTTGTCCAAAGCTTTCGGTTATATTAGGAAAATAAACGTCGGTAATGAGCAGTTGAAGTCGCTTCTTTCTTCTAGTACTAAAGTTAAGGAAGTTATTAAAATTTTGTGTAAATAACTACATCCATCATAGAAAGCTCTTCGTGTACAA